>NC_056527.1:81778908-81834406 GCF_019175285.1 Sceloporus undulatus | reverse complement strand
GTTTATACTGAACCTTCACCTTTTTGTTCTATTCCTCATCTGTAGGCTTTCTTTAAGGTAGATTTTCCTGGAAGATCAAAATTCATGAACCTAGTGCCCAACAGATGTATTGAACTACAATTCCTAGGAATCACAAGCATCAGCAAGGATTCAGGTTTGCAACAGTGGGAAGATGTAAAGATACCCCCATATATCCCCCCCCCATATATATATGTGATAATTCTTCCCAGCATCATTGTATTATTGTTTTTAGATTTTATTGTTTGTAATTTTAATTGTTAGAACTGCTTAATCCTTTTTCAAGGGGGGGGGACTTATATATTGCTGTATCATTTTAATGTTGTACGCCGCTTTGATTGCTTTAACAAAAAGCAAGATATAAATAAAAGTTTTATTTATTATTATTATTTATAAGACTTCCTTAAATGTTTGCACAGCCTCCTCCCTGTCTTGTGTAAATTACTAAAAGATAATATAATATTTTATTTGCTTTTTCTTTCTTAACCTGTTCCTTTTAGTGCTTTCTGTTTAATGCTCCAAGCTTGTGCAAAGTCCTCTCTTCTTTTTGAAGTTTGCAAGACTATAGGTAAAACTGTCCATTTTACCTTGGTACAGAACCCAGTTTTGGCAGTTACTGTATAATAGTGATGACCTACCACCACCCTTGAGGTTATCTTTGTGGGCTTTTTGGTATTTTTAAGAACCCCTCCCGCTCCCAAATCAAATAAAAAGCCAGAAAAATGGCTATGGACGATTTTATCTGGTCATAAGAAGGTCTGCATCTCCAACTGTAAGAAGCCTGATGTAAGAAAAATGACAGATGCAGTATGGACTGAATCAACTCCTTTTATTAATGTGCATATAAAACTATTTAACACTTTCCTTCTGGATTATCTTTTTAAACTCCTTAATCATTATTGCAAAAGAGTAAAGAAAAACTGAAAAACATTCCCTCAAAGCTTTGGGTTACTCCCATAATGCATATGGAGTAACTAAATCCTTGAACTGAACAATATGAATGCAGCTAGGAGTCATTCCAGTGAAACTGGTAGACTCTGAACTGAGTAGATATAATCCTATTATTCTTACATTTTCAGACTGCAAAATGGGCTGCTTTTCATTTTTTAAAAACAGATCTAAATCTGTTGCTAGTCACAACTAGAATAGAACCAATGAATCAATGGTAACTTGGCAACTGAATACTCATGTAACATTCCACTGATTCCATGGGACTACTGTACAGGGGCCTAATAATCCCCACTTGGGCACAGAAACCCACTGGGCGAACTTGGGCAAGTCACACCTTACCTGCCTCGGAGGAAGGCAATGGCAAACCCTCTCTGAGCAAATCTTGCCACGAAACCCCAGGATAGGTTTGCCTTAGGGTCACTATGGGCCTGTACAGACAGGCCAAAATAAAGCTGCTTCGGGACACTTTGGAAGTATGCTGTTTAAATGATACGTGCGTCCTAAGAGGCCAGAAGCCACGCCAAAGCCACACTCCTGTCCTAAGGACTGGACCACAGCTTTGGCACAGCTTCTGGAATCTTAGGATGCATGCATCATTTAAACAGTGACCCGAAGCAGCTTTATTTTGGCCTGTCTGTATGGGCCCCATGAATCAGAAATTACCTGAAGGCACACAACAATTAAATGAACTGGGAATTGTGTTGTTCAAATATAATATTTGGAACAAAGCTACCATGATTTCTTAAATCTATGCTGTGGAACTCCTCCCCTGGAGATATATGAAGGGACCCATCTATTGCTGCTTTCAGGATGGTGTAAAGAAATAATATGTTGTCCATGGTTTTCATCTGACAGTTTTTATGCTATTTGTGATGGGCTTTTAGAAAGTGCATTTTATTGTAACTAATCTAATACTTTTTATATTTAACTTGATTATGTGAATATATCAGTAAGGAGGAATACTTTAATACAGTACTGCAAGCTTCTTTGAGAAGACTATGCTCTTGAAAAGCAACTGTGGCTGTATCTGCACTGCAGAAATAATGCAGCTTGACACGGCTTTAACTGCCATGGTGTAATGCTATGGAATTATGGGATTTGCTGCTTTGTGAGACATTTAGCCTTCTATGTCAGAGAGCCCTGATGCCACAACAAACCACAGTTCGCTGGATTCTACAGGATGGAGACATGATAGGTAAAGTGGTATCAAACACATTATTTCTGCAGTGCAGATGAGGCCTAGACCTAGTTCTGAGCACTTAGGCCCAAAACACACTGCAGAAATGATCCAGTCTGAGACCGCTTTAACTGCCCTGGCTCAGTGCTAAGGAATCCTGGGAATTGTAGTTTATTGTGGCACCAAAGCTCTCTGACCTAGAATTCCCTAGCGCTGAGCCAGGGCACTTAAAGTGGTCTTAAACTGGATTCTTTCTGCAGTGTTTTGGACCTTATATTATTGAACAACACAGGCATTTTAAATATCATCCTATGTCTGTTGAGTGAACTTAGTAAGACTGATGTGAGAGAACACAAGCCCTTATCAAAGGGAAATGCTATTGTGCACAAGGGCTGCTTGACATTACATCTGAATACTAGTGTATTCAGATACTTCACCTCCTTACCTGAGCTCAGGAAAACACCAACAGAAACTCTTCATTTCACATTTTCATTAACTCCATAAAACCTGGCTGGGGTGAAAGAGCCTGTTTGATACATAGCCAAAGTGCTTTCATTATGGCTGCATCTGCACTGCAGAACTAACCCAGTTTGACACAACTTCAATTGCCATGGCTCAGTGCTATGGAACTCTGGGGACTGTAGTTTGTTTTGGGCACAAGAGCTCTCTGACTGAGAAGGCTAAATGCCCCATTAAGCTACAATCCCCACACTGAGCCACAGCAGTTAAAGTGGTGCCAAACTGGATTATTTTTGCAGTGCGGATGCAGCCATAGCAAAAGGTCTTTGGCTATGTGTCCAACATGTCCTTTTGCCCCAGCTAGGTTTTACTGAGTTAAGATGTCACAGTTTGAGGGTTGGGCTAGGACTCTGGAGGCCAGGTTTCAAACCCAAGGTAGGCCATGGAAACCCACATGGGTGATCTTGGGCAAGTCACACTCTCTCAGCCTCTGAGGATGGCAACAGCAAACCCCCTGTGAACAATTCAAAGGCACAGCTGTGTCAGTCTGTAAGATCAGTTGTAGAGAGACCTTTGAGACTGAAAAAACAGAAATTGGCAGCATGAGCTTCCCTAGACTGAGCCTCCTTCCTCAGATGCATTTGTTGTTGTTGTTATTATTATGTAGAGAGATCTTGTAGCACCTTTGAGACTAAACTGAAAGAAAGACGTTGGCAGCATGGGCTTCCCTAGACTAAAGGTTACTTCCAAATGCGTCTGAGGAAGTAGATTCGAGTCTACGAAAGCTCCTACTGCCCCTTTCTTTCTTTCTTTCTTCCTTTCTTTCTTCCCAAGGGCGGAGAGCCTGGTTCTCCTGGAAGCGCGAAGGACCGTTGGTTGCCCTCCTTCTCCCTCTCCTAAGAGCGCCTCTTCCTTGGCTGCGGTCCTCAGGCTCCCAGGCGGCACTCTGCACATGCTCCAGGGCACGCCGGTCCCTCCTTCCCTACCTTGATCTTAACTTCCGGGTCCACCTTGAGTAGGGAGGCCATGGCGGGGCGGGGGAACCGGTCTTCCTAGCCACAGCCGTCTCTTCTTCCCTCCCTTCCTTCCCTCCCCGCGCGCGAGAGGAAAACCACCGGCTTCGCCGCGGCCGGATGTGACGACATAATGACCCGCCGCCGACAGTGCCGTCTCTCTTGACCAATCACCGAACGCCTTCCCAGCTAACGTCATTCCCCCGTCGAGGCTTTTGTCCTCCGCCCCCCGCGCATGCGCAGGACAACAAGCACCCTCCCCATCCTCTGTGGGCAGGGCCTTGTGTCGGGCACATAGACGTAGGAAAGGGAAGAGGCACGCGTCGCTCGGATGAGTTGGGTCTAAAAACGCACTGCAGAAATAATCCAGTTTGAGACCGCGTTAACTGCCCTGGCTACGCGGTCTCAAACTGGATTATTTCTGCAGTGTGTTTTTGGACCACACTTCAGCTAACCTAGTCCCCACACCATGAAATTAAACTCCAAATCACATCTAAGGTCCAAAACACAGTGTTAAAGCGGATTATTTCTGCAGTGTCATATAATCACTTATGGAATATGTGAAGTTAAATGTCCTACATTTTGGGCTGAGTTTTGTCCTGCAGTTGCCCTACAATTTGGTCTCGATTTTGTCCTACATTTTGTCCCAGGTTTTAGTGGACAATTATGGCAACCCTACAGTTGAGTCGAAGGCTTTCATGGCCGGCATCCATAGTTTTTTGTGGGTTTTTCAGGCCGTGTGTCCATGTTCTAGAAGAGTTTCTTCCTGACATTTCACCAGCATCTGTGGCTGGCATCTTCAGAGAATCCTGGCATGGAAGAGAGTGGGATATATATATATATATACTTGTCCCTCCACATTTACTGGAGTCAGGGGCACAGGACCCCCATGAATATAGGAAAACTGCAAATAATACAACAACAACAAGTTTATTGATTAGTCAGCTGACCATATCGATCAAATACTAAATACAGTTACAAAATTACAGCATATAAAATGCAACTAAAAAATATCAGAACGTCTGCGTATATACAAAGATAAAACTGAGTCACACTTAACACAAACAATAACACAAATAACACAAAAACCATGTTTTTTTTTACCTGAGAGGACACCTATCTAGGAATCTCTAGGTCCTCCAGTGCAACTCTGTGGTCAACGTCCAACAGACACTGACCATAGAACTGCACTGGAGGAGCTACAAAGGCCTAGTAGAGTGTTCTCTCTGGAAATCTCTAGGTCTTTCAGTGCAACTTTTGGTTGAAGTTGACCATAGAGTTACACTGGAGGACCTAGATATTCCTAGAGAGAACATTTTCACAAAACCTGTGAACAATCAAATCTGCAAAAGTCAAAGCCACAAATGTGGAGGGACGAACGTTTACTGTGTGACTCTATGTTGGAAGGAGCGACTTCCATGTTAATCTGTGTATTATTCTGTTGTTGAATATTTATTATTATGGAACATTTTATTTTATTTTAATTATAGAATGTTTTATTTTAGCACGATTTAGATTTCCTTCCCCCCTTTCTTTTTCAATTTTATCATTTTGTCTCATCATCACCCTGGAGCCTCAAAAGGCAATGGAGGACTCAGGTGGAGGAGGACTGCTTTGCCCCACTCGCCATGATGATGACAATGGCTTTAAAATCAACAACGACGTTAATTAATACCCATTCATCTCTTAAATATAAAGAATCAAATATATATAACACCTCCGCTTCCTTCTGTTTTGATCGTTTAATTAATAGTTTTAATAATTTACCTGTATATTTTATATTTGGTCATTGTTATATTTAGATATGTTGTTATATATATGTAAAACAGGGGAGGGAATTATTTGTATTGTATTGTTTTAAGAGTTGTGTTGCATTTTATGTGCGTATTGGTTTTTATTATTGCATCACTATATTTTACTGTATTTTATGGGTTTGCTTTTGTAATTCATGTAAACCGCCTTGAACTTTTGGAAAGGCAGTATATAAATAAAAATTGTTATTATTATTATTATTATTATTATTATTTTGCATGATTCAGAAAAAAATAGACGGCCAAAAATGTTGTTGTTGTTGTTATTGTTGTTGTTGTTGTTGTTGTTTTTCTAGTTCAGGCTTCACATCTCCAGGTAGGCCTCTGGGTTGCCATGGAGACGGCGAAGGCGGGGCCTGCTCTTTCCTCACCGCCCCCCGCGGGTGACGTCAGAGCTTTCCCGGAAGCACAGCTTCTCCTAAGAAGCCCCGAATAGCGTTCCTTAGGAGCTCCCTAACATTAATTAAGCCCATGGTCAGCCTGTGAGGTAGGTGAGGTCCATTGAGGGTCCTCTGGTGCTGGGCCCTCTTGGCTCCTTCCATTGAGTGCAGCAGAGGGGCCCTTGGGGGTCTCTGGGTGGGATCCAGGCCACTTGGGTCCCAGACACACTGCAGAGATAATCCGGTTCGAGAGCGCTTTAACTGGAATTCATTTCATTGTAAGCCCCTCTGAGAGCCTTTTTTGTGGCTGAAGAGTGGGGTATAAGTGCTCCAGATAAGTAGGCATAGAGATTTTGTGTAGCACCTTTGAGACTGACTGAAAGAAAGAAATTGGCAGCATGAGCTTCCCTAGACTTCAATCCACTTCCTCAGACACATTTGCTATTATTATTATCATTATCATCATCATCATCATCATCATCATCATCATGTATAGCACCTTTGAGATTAACTGAAGGAAAGAAGTGGGCAGCATGAACTTTCCTAGACTTTAGCCTACTTCCTCAGATCCATTTGATATTATTATTATTATTATTATTATTATTATTTGAGATTGACTGAAAGAAAGACGTGGGCAGCATGAGCTTTCAAAGACTAAAATTTACTTCCTTAAATGAATTTGGTATTATTATTATTATTATGTATATTATGTGTATTATTATCATTATGTACATTATTCTTTGAGACTGAAAGAAAGAAGTGGGCAGCATGAGCTTTCCTAGACTTCAGTCTATTTCTTCAGATGCACTTGGTATTATTATTGTTGTTATTATTATTATTATTATTATTATGTAGAGAGATCTTGTAGCACCTTTGAGACTCATTAAAAGAAAAAAATGGCCTGCATGAGCTTTGATAGACTTCTGTCTACTTCCTCAGATGCATTTATTATTATTATTATTTAGAGAGATCTTGTAGCACCTTTGAGACTCACTGAAAGAAAGGAATTGGCAGCATGAGTCAATTACACAAATAATTAGGACTGCATAGTAAACCTCTCATAGCGTTTTCAACTGATTGTTGTTGTTGCTGCTCAGCGCTAGTTTAGTTTGAATTGTTGACTCATCACCCATCATGACAACCCCAGTTTCTGGAATAATGTTAATACTGGGGCAATTGCCTTTTTCTGTGTTTTGGCTGATACTGGAAGTGCCAGCATTTAATAATAATAATACGTAATAATAATAATAATAATAATAATAATAATAATAATTTGTTTTATTTATATACCGCTATTCCAAAGATCATAGCGGTGAACAGCAAGTAAGCTAATTTGGCCCCAACAGTCTGGGTACTGTACTCATTTTAGCGACCTCTGAAGGATGCAAGCCTGAGTCGAGCTTGGGCCCTTTTGCTGGTCTTTTGCTGTAAGCTAATTGTTTATAACTGTTTCCATCTAGATCTGGGGTGGAGAATGTGTGACTCTATAGCTGTTGTTGGATTGCAACTTCCATCACTAGTAAAGGATGGTGACTGGCTATTTTATATGCAGCAGTATATGGAGAACCAAATGTTCTGAATCTCTGTACAACAGAGGGCTGGAAGCAGCATGCACAGCTTTTAAGACTATTCTTGTTTTCTGCTCCCTATCATAGGTATGGATGGCTCAAAATCACCTGCCTGCACCATGCAGGTCAGCTTTGTTTGCCAGCGCTGCAGCCAGCCCTTAAAACTAGACACATCTTTCAAGGTCCTTGACAAAGTCACTATTCAAGAATTAACAGGTAAAAACAGTTTGACCAAGACAGCAAATATGGGGTACAACCCAGGTTGGTGGAGACAGATGCCAGCTAGGGTAAGAAAACCAGGGAGCTGCCTTGAAGGATGTCATTGGCAGGGTAAACTGTAGTAATGTTTTTGGGGTTGGGCTACAGAACCCAACATTGCTGGCAGAAATTTGTAAGTAACCGTTCAAAATGAGAGTGTATCTTTGTATATGCAGAATACTATTTTATTGTTTCTGAACCACCACAACTTGACTTCCTGCCTCCTGACCCAAAATATTTGTAAAACAAGTCTTTGGGATTCCTTTAGTAATTGATTCTCTTTTGCCTAGCTCCTCTGCTTACTACTACTCCAGCAAAACTGGGAGATGCACAGGAGGAAGAGACCACTATGACAGAGGTAAAGTGTTAGGATTTGACTTCTAAATCCAATCCATCCTTGCATTCACTAGTCCAAAGTAAGGAATGTTTTGTTCTCGGTATGAAATGTGCTAGATTTGCTTTGTAATCTGCATTAAAATTAATAAATGCATTACAGAGCAGAAATTGATAACACTTCAGCTACACATCTGTATCTGCAAGGCATATGTAGGGGAAACCCCATCCCTCTGGTTTGGGTTTAAGGATGGACACATTAGTGAAATTAAGATAGCAGTTTATTTAGCGGCATGCCATTGCAGCAGTTGCTGGATCAAATCTGACACTGTTCCAGCTGGACCAGAACTGATTAATATAGTACTGCAGCCTACCATTTGTAGAAGTTTTGAAAAATCTACCCAGCAACAACATACATAGCAAATCGCAAGAATATAGTGGATCCTTGCCTTACGCGGGGGATCCATTCCAGAACACCCCCCCCCCCGCTTAAGGTGAGTTCCGCCTATGCTTGAGCCTCATTCACTTGAATGGGGCTCATGCGCACAGCGGCATGACAGTGCATGCACCATGGGTCCATCCCCCATTCATCTGAATGGAATGCGCTGCCCCGCATGCTCCTGCGCGGCTTGAGCGCATATGCTCAAATCTGCATATAGTGCGGGCACACTGTACTAGATATATTTTAACCAATTGTTAAACAGCAATCATTGAACCATAATGGACATTTATTTACTGAGCAATCAGGATGAAAATTTCTGATGTCCACTCCTTTCTTTATATTTCAGATTGTTATTAGCAGAATGCACCAGTTAGTCAGTGGTAAAATTAGAGTGCTCTGGAAATGCTTATTCTGCTTTTTTTCTTAAGATTCCCAAGACTTTAATAACTCTGCAGTTTTTGAAATTTTCCTTGGTGAGAATAATTTTCCTTCACTGTGGTACTATTTTATTGGTCTTATGGCCACTCTAACATTTTCACATCACATATTAACTGGATCTCTAGTAAGCAGGGTTGACTGTGGGTGATGATGTACACCTTTTCATGAGGACCCAGTGAGAAGATTCTGATATTGAATTTCTTTTTCAGGAAATATTTGTTGAAAACCGCCAGGATGGTGTGTCCCGAAGATTCATCCCTCCAGCCAGGTATCGATTACCTTACCAGCTCCCCCAGTTAGGGGGGGAAAATTAGTCCACTTCGGGTTTTAAAAAAGGTCTCTCTCCTTCTCTCTGTCTCTGTCTTTCTTTTTTACTTTAGTAAGCTTCAGGGCGGGCTCTGCATCTTGTTTAAGAGAAGAATTGAGGTTTCCAGGAGTAACAAATCTCTTGTACTTACCAATGGGGGCCTATGGTCTGCATAGGTGGCCTCAGGGCCAAAGATGGTCTATAGATTGCATATGCTACGGTATTTCATATGCCTCAGCCTGCCACTTATACCTTTCAAGTTGAGTTGGGCTTTAAAAGATATGGAAGACAGAACTCAGGACCAAAACAGATGGCTCGGTAAAGCCAGCTTCTAGCCGGTTTGGGGATGTGGCGTTTAGACACAACACTCCGCACCTCCACCCCAAGTCACTGGGAAGCCACACTGGCTGACTTCTGTGTGACTTGGGGGTGTGGCGTTTAGACGCCACTTGCCCAGAGCCAGCAAAGCTCCAGCAGCAAAGGGGTGGCCTTTTCAGCCTCAAGTAGGAGCAATTTTTCCCAACTCCTGTTTGGGGCAGAAGCTGGCTGAATTGGGGTCATGCCATGTGGTTGTCACAGCCCCACCTGGCTTTCTATGGGCAGCTTGAAACCGACCAGGACCATCTGTTTTGGCCCCCAATTAAATCAAATACAGATAGTTTTCCACAAGATAGAAGTTTTTTATATATATATAAAATATGGTTACAGAGAAGTTACACCAGGTCCTTATGTAAGGTAGCTAAGCTGCTCACAGATTAGAGAGAAAAACCAAGTTTCTAAAAGACTCAAAATACTGTTCAGAGAATTATTAGGGGAAGGAGGGATCCAAATTATTTTAAACCATCATTGTCTGCCTCTTATATCTTGTACAGTTTTTTTCCCATTAGAGGGTGAAACCAAGCTTGAACTTTGTTATACATTCAACTTTGAACAAACTTTACTAAACTTTTCCTTTTAGATGATGGAAGATGTTTGTGCTCTTATTTCCAAATACCAGACTAAATCTAGGAATTACTGGGGTTGATGTGAGGTGGAAGGTGTTTCTGAGGCTTTAGTAAAAGTGAATAGGAATACACCTCACAACAAAGTCATCCTATGTTTTTCAGGATGATGTCAACAGAAAGTGCCAACAGCTTCACTCTGATCGGAGAGGCCTCTGATGGCGGCACTATGGAAAACCTCAGCAGAAGACTCAAGGCAAGTTGTTTCTTGTTCTTGAACACTGTTGACATCTATCAATGAGGCCCTAGGCTAGTTGAGCATTTAAAACAGGGGGAGACAACTGTCAGGGGTAGTGGGGCTACATTGGGCACCCGGTTTGAAAGTTTCTTCTATTTTTCCTTACTTTAAATGTTTTCCTTTCTCCCTTTAGGTTACAGGTGACCTATTTGATATCATGTCAGGTCAGACAGATGTAGATCATCCTCTATGTGAAGAGTGCACTGACACGCTTCTGGACCAGCTGGACACACAGCTTAACATCACAGAGAATGAATGCCAGAACTACAAGTAAGTGAGAGCAAAGTTCAAGCATGCGGCAGGAGAGGCATACCAGAGCATGCAATGGCCCAGGATGAAAAAAGACAAAAAGAATTTTGCTTCCATTCCCCAGTGTCATTTCTGTTTAAGACTGTTTGAGTGTCTTACACATCAGCAGCGCGCTGTGCAAATCTTAGCTTCTGTCTTAAAATCAAAGCATAGTTCTAGCCCTCATGATCACAGAGGTAAAGGTAAGTGACACTGAAAGGATGCAGGAGTACTACCTGGACTTTAGCCCATGGGGAAAGGAGGAGGAAAGACACCAGTGCTCTGCACACTCCTTGGCCATCCCTTAAATCACTCCTGTTGTGGCCTTTTACTCAGGAGATGTCTAGAAATCTTAGAGCAGATGAATGAAGATGACAGAGAGAGGCTGCAACTGGAGCTGAAGGAATTTGCTCTTGAAGAGGAGAGGCTGATTGAGGAGTTGGAAGAAGTGGAGCAGAAGCGCAAGGCAATGGCTGAAGATTTTGAGAAGGTCAGAGCTGAAGCAGAGCGGCTGGATCAAGAAGAGGCAGAGTGAGTGGCAAGATTTCTTGCAAAATACTGCAACTGTTAGCAACTCAAAGACTTTCTTGACTTTGTTGTTGAAATCTTCATCTTATTTTCTCTTGGTTTTGGCCTCATAAGTTCCTTCTTGATGGCCTTGTTTTTAATAACTGGGAAATGACTTGAAGGCAAATAACAACAAAGCCTCCCCTTTTCTCCCTTCTGCCTGTGCTAAAAGCACCTTTCCTTTTTCTTAAATTTCTTCACTAGCTCATTGGCTTTTGCTTACTGCATCCTTAAGACATTTCCTGTTTTCTCCTCATCCATCTGCTCCAGACATCATGCTAGCTCTGTTACATTTCATTGGTACCTTTAACCTTTTACTTGTAAGTTCAATGTTTCTGTTGAGGCTTTGCTGATAAAGCCACACAGAAAATTGTGCTTAAAAGGTCATGTGGGAGAGAGAGAGAGAACCAGTTTATGGGTTCTAAATAGATGACAACTTAATGATGTATTTGTGTTCCTATCTGCATGCTTCTCTGTTTTTCTTTAGCTGCATATTATATTGAGCCAGGAATTGTTTACATTTCTCTGTGTCAAAACCCCTGTAACAATTCAGTTCTCTCAATGTATTTTTCTCATTTTCTCTTAAAGATTTGTCTTCTAATGAAAGAGATCTGTTTATAGCAACTTTATTTGCTCTGGTCCCAGTTCATTCTGTACAATGTTCTGGGGAGGAATGCTGTCCTGTGCCATAAATGGATAACCTTGTTTTCCTAATGTTCCCTGGAGGTACCAGAAAGAGTACAGCGAATTCAAGCGACAACAACTGGAACTAGATGATGAACTGAAAAGTGTGGATAACCAGATGCGCTATGCCCAAATGCAGTTGGACAAGCTGAAGAAAACCAATGTATTTAATGCCACTTTCCATATCTGGTAAGGGAGGGAGATGTGTGTGTATGTGTTTGTGTGTGTAGCAGAGTGCCTCTAGTAGAACCAGAATGGAGATTATGCCTTGGAGAACCAGTATTAACCAGCATTATTGGCCATGTATCCAGCTGTCTAGAATGGAGAAGGTTCTTTGGTCATTGATAGTGTGCTGTAAGCAGCAAGTGTTGAAGTAGAAAAAGTAGTAGTAAAAGTAGGATTTAGTGCTATAATTGTGTAGTATAGAATGGCGCCTGTTATGATCCTCCTCTCTCTCCTTCAGCACTTCCTACTTACACCTCTCTGTCAATTCCACACCACTTTTTGTGTCAATAGGCAAAGCTCACGGGTTCCAGAATGAGAGTTAGATCTGGCTTGCTAGGACTGCTATGACTGAATCCTGTGAAATCCTGGGGTTTGTTGTTTGGTGAGGCACTAGGGCTCTCTGCCTGAGAATTCTAAACACTCCTTCCCAAATTGCAAATCCCGGGATTCCATAGGATGGAGCCATAGCAGTTAAATTGGAATCCTAGTGCTAGAATTGTGTAGCATAAGCATCCCCCATGGAGGCATTCAGTAAGTGGGACAAATTTTTCATAAGAGCAGTGGCTATTATTTTTGGAAGTTTTGTTTGGTTTCTGATTAGCTGAGTATGCATTTTTGAAAATTTCTGATAGAGAAGAAGCAATCTCCTAATAGCTGACTGCTGTACCTGTCCATTTTTGAATAGGCATAGTGGACAGTTTGGCACAATAAACAACTTTCGTCTGGGACGCCTCCCTAGTGTCCCTGTAGAATGGAATGAGATCAACGCAGCCTGGGGACAGACTGTTCTGCTTCTCCATGCTCTTGCCAACAAGATGGGCCTAATTTTTCAAAGGTAGGAAAGAGATCTATAGCATCTCCCCACTTCTTAGTCGCATGGCTTTGAAAGCATTAAGACTATTTACTTATTTATACACAAGATTTATACTTCCATTTTCAATTGAATGAATCTGAAGCTGGCTTATCCTGTTTCTTGCAGGTACCGTCTAATCCCATATGGAAACCATTCTTATTTAGAGTCTCTCACAGACAAATCCAAGGTAGGAACACTGATATTGTTCTGGACAGCTAAAACAGAGGTGGGCTAAACTCTGCCTATAGGCAACATCTTTTTGGAAGCCTGGCAACATCAACTAAAAAAATATTGTGTCAAGCCATGGCTATAGTAGCTTCCAATTTGTTTTGGAGAAAGAATATCATTTGGAACCAGTTTTTTACACTAAGTATTCTTTGTGGTAACTGTCCAGCTGCTTTCTGAGTGCCTGGTCCTAGGTCTTAAGAACCAGGCTTTGTTAAAATGGCAGAAATCACTAGGAAGATTAACTATCCCACCACACAGGTGATTTTCCATGTCACCCTTCCCATAGAACTTGGCTCTGGTGACTAAAACCAGGCATTCAAGAAGGAGCTTGCTTTATGCAGCAGAGCCAGCTGCTGCTGGTAGTACAAGGGTTTCCTCTGCCTTCACTATTTTTGAGGATAATCTGTGCTGCCATACTGTAATATCCTTCTCTTAGTCCCCACCTGGGGTAGGGCAAAGGCATGGCATAGTTAGTAAACTAAATAAGCCCCATTCGTATTCAGTTATGTAAATAAGTAAGCCCTGTTTCTGTATGTTAACAAAAAAATTACCCACCTTTATGTACAATTTAGAAGTAAGCCTCATTCTTCTATTTTCTTTATTTTTCCTATGTATACTTAAAAATTGAAACAAAACTTAAACCATTGTAAACAAAAGTGTGGCCCTTGGTGATTCAGCTGATTCAGACAGTGCCCTCTGGCTTCATTTAAATTTTATTTGAGATAAGCTTTCTGCATCCCGTTTATTAAAGCACGGAATATTGGTCCCGTTTATTAAAGCACGGTGGATTTCCATGTCTGAGTGGAGATTACAACCCTGGTCTCCCAGAACCCTAGCCCGACATTCAAACCACTATACCAAACAGGTTCTCATCTTAGCATAGGATCATAGCATATGCTCTCTCACTAGGTATAGGCTATATCTTATTCAGTTACCTGTTTAGTTCCTGCATCAACCCACACATGTGTAACATTTGCACAGAAACAACTTCTGGCATGATGTAACTGAGGACCTAAAAGCAATTGACACTGCTGTACACATCTGGGTTGGTGTGTGTGTTGATAACCTTTTTAAACATGACACTGGTAGTGTGAGCACCTAGATAGGTAACTGCTTTCAGGTAGCCTCTATACATTCATTTGTATACTTAGTTTGATCTTGAGCATGAGCTCAAATCATGCAGGAGTGACTAGCTAAAGGGTAATGTATTTAGTAACAGATTAAATGGCAGGCCAATGTTCATCTGGCTATCCATTTTCAAAGGCTGGGGGGATGTCTAATATCAGAAGAGAGGAAGGATCACCATTATTTTTGCCAGTGGTTTTGCCTCTAAAATTCCCAGTGCTTTCTACACTCCTACAGACATTGTTGCTGAATCTATGAAAGTGTTAAGATTAAGCAGAATAAAATAATCAGCATTTTAGAAAGACAAGCTAATTTAGTCTCTTTATAATCTGGATTCTATTGATCTGGATTGTACAAGCAGGGACAATTGACGGAGGGAATGTTCACTGGTTTTATATAGGTTAGGAGGCTTCTAAGGTTTAAAAGTAACACCTTCCATGTTTCTCTACTAAGTACCAGTGACTATTCTCATCTGTCAACTACACCCCCATTCTCACTTTTGAGTGTAGTGCATTCCTGCATTGAGAAGCAACTAGTTGCCTCTAAAACTTTCAAAATGCCTTCACATTTTTCCAGAAATCTGACTAGTCTAAAATGAATCAGAATGAATGAAAACATTAAAGTGTTAAACTTAAACACTCAGAACATTTTTTTTCATGCTTCTAATACAGGCTTAAACTATGTTGAGTCTCCTGTGTTCTCTCATTTTCTCCACTTCACTGAAATTGGCAATGAAATGCTTCTCAGGATCTCTCACCCCCCTGTAGCTGTTGGGTTGTGTTAAAGAAGAGAAAGAGCCTGTTGTGGAGTCAGGCAGCCACACGAGAACTGAGAGACCCAACTCACAGCCTAGGAGTTAATGTTGTTTGGCAGAACATTCTAACCACAGCATTCACGGTTGTAACTCCAACCTCACGAACTTACACACATACCTAGACCTGCCATCAGCACTCTTGTTTTTCTTGCAGCTGTAACATGACATGGAAAATGGAAATGCGGTAGGCATGACAGTGAACACTTGAGAGTTAGGAGTAGTTTGTTGAGGAATGGGGTAAAAATTACTGGAACCTGGTTTGCTTCAATGTCTTATATTCCCAAATTCTGTGTATAGTTCTCCTAGGATGGTAATCAGGCTTTGCTATTTATTTGCATTTTAGACTATGGCCGGTTACAGACTGGCACTTGGGACGTCCGCAGGACGTCCCATTTTTAAAAAGGGGCGTCTCTTCTAGATGCCCCTGGCTCTAATACAGACTCTGTCCGTACAATATGGCGCCGGCCGTTCCACACGGGCGGCACCATCTTTACGTATCGGACGCATAGCGTCCAGACGTGTCGCGGCGCTAATGACGTCGCGAGTGCGCCAGCGGCGCCTCGCGACGTCATTAGGGCGCTGCAGAAAGAAGCTCCATTTTGGAGCTTCTTTTTTGCTCCGCAAGGGAGCCGCACGGTGTGGCTGCGACGGCTCCCTTACGGAGCAAACGGCGGCGGCGGCAGACCGCCTCAAAGCGGCGGTCTATAACCCGTCTAAGTAAGGTCTTGAGAACACTGGAACATGTTACTTTGAGAAAAAGAAACTTGGCAAGAAAATTGTTCATTAAGCAAAGCAAAGCACTTTCTTGAATAGGTTGTTTTTTTGCTGCTCTGGACTTGAGTATGGACAACACTAATGACTGAATGATAAAGCTGATGTGCACTCCCATAGTATATATTGGGATGTTGTCAGTCCACTGGAAAAATAAAGCAGTATCCCAAAAGGTCTTGGAGCAGCTACAGAGCAACTTCTTTTGTTTCTGGTATCAGCATTTGTGTCTTCAAGGAGCTGCCCCTCTACTGCTCAGGAGGTTTGAGATTCTTCTGGGACAACAAGTTTGATCATGCCATGGTGGCATTTCTGGATTGTGTGCAGCAGTTCAAAGAGGAAGTGGAAAAGGGCGAGACACGTTTCTGTTTGCCTTACAGGTAAATTTGATGATAGCTGCGTTTCTCTTGCCCCCCACCACCCCTCTGGTTTTTGAAGGGTTGACTTTTGCTCATTCTGTTCACAGTATTTCTGTGGCTTTATTATGGCCATTAAGTTTGCAGATATTCAAGTATGGTTATATAAAGTAATATAAAGTAAAACATTCTCTTCACTGGAAGGAACTTCCATCCTTGATTTTTTAACCTACAATGAATATACAGGCATGCCAAACCAGAAGTTTGAGTTCCTGTTCAGGCTGCCAATTTTTTTCCTACTGCTCAAGTTTGCTAAAAGTAGTAGCTGCTAGAGCTTCCCCTATCCTGTCTTGCATCTAACCACTCTGAGCTTTAGAAGACATCTTCTGTAGCATTCCTTGAGACCAATAGCAATATAGCAAGTACATTTCTATACCGCTTAGCTATGTACTAAATGGTTTACAAAGTGTAAGCCAATTGCTTCAACCAGCTGGGTACTCATTTTAGCAACCTTGGAAGGATGGCAGGCTGAGTTGACCCAGAGCCCCTGGCTGGTGTTAAACCTTCTGTTTAGTGAGTGAGTAGCTGCAGTACAGACATCTAACCACTGTGCCACCAGGGTTCCTTGGAGCAAAAAATAAATGTCCTGATTAGTTTTCTAGTTTTACCTTTTAGTTGAGCCCATTTTAGTGACATTTACAGAATTTTAAAAAGATGACAAAGTGCTGTGTCAGGAATGAGTTATTTTTTTGCAGGAGACTAAAAATGTTTATGCTACAATTAATAGAAGTGTTACAGAAAAGGAAGATTTTACTCTGTTGACAAACTAGAGAGGAATGTTGTTGTGCCCTAATACAAAATACTAGAAGTTATCATTTAGGAGTCTTACTGGACCTGTGTTTCTTGGTTGCAGAATGGATGTGGAAAAAGGCAAGATTGAAGATACAGGAGGAAGTGGTGGGTCCTACTCCATTAAGACACAGTTTAATTCAGAGGAGCAGTGGACAAAAGCACTCAAGTTCATGCTGACAAACTTGAAATGGGGTCTTGCCTGGGTCTCCTCCCAGTTCTATAATAAATGATGGCAATAACAAAGAATGGGTTCGCACTGAAACATGGCTTCAGTTTGTTTCAAAGATGCCAAAAGCAAGACATGTGACAGCTGTACATCACCTTACAGGACCGAAGGGGGAGGGAGCTTTTAAAATCTTTAAAATGTTGTCAAGTAAAATGGAATAGAATACTTCATACCATGATTGGGTATTTGTTGACAAAGCATGCTGCCACTGGAGAAAGTACCCAAAATGCTAGCCAGTAAAAAGAAGAAAAACAAGACCCATCAGCTTCCAGAATTAAGGGGAGTGACTATACTTAACTGTAAGATATTTTGTGCTTCTTGTTTTGTTACTATGCTACAATGCCTTAGGAAGTACAAAAATAAATGAGATCAGTTTATTAACACAGTCTCTTTATTCATAAGGAACAGACATGGAAATATTCATTTTTCTTCCCTTATAAATGAATTAATCCATCCATATTGAGACTTCTGCCTTTGGCAAGGCTTTCAGAAGGAGGACTTCTCATATCTCAGATGTAGTGTGTTTTCCCCTCAAGCACTCATAACTCTTCACCACTGCTTACAAAAATAAATCTGACCCTTAGCTATGGACAGGAGCAGAGATGCCTTTATTTAAAATATCTACCTTGCCCCATCACAAAGAATTAACATAAAACTTAACCCTGTGAATGCAGAAATAAACCAGTTCCAAACCAGTTAACATTTGGAACTGGTTTATTTCTGCACTTAAAATAATTATATCTAACAACATATTGCTGGATGTGCAGGCCTTCAGCCTCGGGGAGAAAGGGGGAATTCTAGCAGTCCTCAATGCTGTGCTTCAGAATTGCATAGACTGCCTCAACAATGCTCTGTAGACTGATGCCTGTGGTTTCACTGAGGTGCTCCACAACCTTTCAAAAAAGAAAAAAGGGTGAGGTTAAGGCATTGCTTCAGGTTCCTTATGGGCAGACAATCCTTGCAGGTGGAGAAAGTAATCAATTCCATTCTGACATACAATACAAGGGTTATATTTTGAGAAGCAAAAAATGCACATTTAGTGACTGACTACTTCAAACTACCGACTGCTATAATGTTATTAATTTTAAATAGGCCTATAAGCTGTCATAATTGTTACTAGAATTATTTCTAATCTTTATTGCATTTAAATAACATTTTAATTGATTTTAATGATATTTAATCATACAAGTATAGACCGAAATTTTACCTATGAAAGAAAAAGATATATCTGGGGAAAGGCAGGTGTATGGTAACCCTATAGTGTTGCTGTTCAGTGCCACTAGGGTGAGCTATGAGATATATGCACCTGATTCCAGCCCTCAGGGTTCAGCAGGAAAGAGCTTGCACCAATGACTCCCACAGCCAGTAGCATAAAATCTTCTTTTACAGATACAAACTTGGCTCTATCAAATTAAAATGGCAGAGTAAGAAAATTGCATCCCAAAAGAAGTATTAAGGATATTGTACATTTAAAACATACATTTATATGAATAAACAAAATAAATACAATTCAACTTCATCTTAACTTTCTGAGCTTTGTTTAATGTTATGCTGTGGTGTTGTCAATAACATATAACTTATTTTTGGAGGAATCTGTAAAAAGTAATGTCTTTAGAAGGCATAAAGGGATATTGCCAAATTAATATGTTAGCTATGTCTAATCCAAAGTAAGTTCTTTTAGGTTCAGTTAGTTTTTTATTTAGGCATATGGATATAGCCCAGCTGCTGTCACCCAAAAGGAATATGTAGCTATCCACAAGGTTAAAGAAAAAAAGGTTGCATACTGTTTCTGTGATGCACTGAACCAGTGGTAATACTGTTGCTCCTGCCTGCATGTAACACAGAAGAGTGAGCCTCTCTAGAAGCTTCACAGGCACCCTTTTTTGCTTTCAGAAAAACCATGGACAAATAATCTGACATGAGACATGAGTGTACATGAATTGGAGGGAAGGAGTGTGTATACAATCATTTAAAAAGAAGTCAGAAAAAGATAAGCATTGCTGTAGTGGAGGTAATAATATAATTCTACTGCTTTCTCACATATTTTCAAAAGGGTAGATGAGTACTCTGAAAGGTGAGTGCTTACTTTATAAAAATAGAATGTTTTCCAGAAGCTGTAAAAAGCAAATTGGGAACGGGAAGCAAGTAAACCTCAGTAATATCATAGGCAGTATCCAATAAGTGGCCGTAACATCAAATCCCAATGGCCCCATTAGCAGAGGAAGTGTGTGTATTTTCCAGCAACATCATATTGTGCTACAGGTACTCTGAAAGTGCAATATCCCTGCCAAATAAAAAGATGCAAAATTCTCTCCTACAATCTACGGTTCAGTCTTGCAATGCACAACCACCATGTGTCTAGTAAAATACTTTCAGACTATAGAATTTTGAAAATTGATGGTATCATGCTTCTGTCCATTCCAAAGCCCTTGTCTAATGCTAGGAACCTGGACATTTGTTTCTGTATGGTTCATTTGAACTCTGTTTTTTATTTTTATTCTGTAAGCCAATCTGATTTATACTGAAGAGTAGCATAGAAACATTTAAACTAAAGAAGTTGAAATGTAAAGAGAAGTCCTGTGTTTCCCTTTACTTCTATTTGTGGTAATTTCATGAGATGTTAAAAAAAAAAGACAGCTCCTACCCCTTCAGCTGTTCTCTACATCTGAAAATTTTTCTCTCCTCCCAATAAACTGTCTTGTTGCAATAATTCTGTTTATGTAATGTCCAGATATGTCAGCATCCAGAACAGCTTTGTCCCCACTGGGAACTATTAGCCTTCACACCCCATCAATCACTGCATTCAGGTGAAAAGCCACCTTACATTGTAAATTGTGTATGTTGTACTATTGCCAATACTCCAGTGTCACAAAACAGTCTCAGCTCTGAGGCCAGACTCTGTTTCAAATGTAGAGCATATAAACAGAGCTTTATTAAGGTATTTTATATGGAAAACTGACTCAGACTTCCTTGGTTTTCATGTGATGTCAGTAGACATACAGGAGTCTGGAAGTGCAAAAGTGCCACACCCTGTACCCTCCAAGGTAACTTCTTTTTTCTACATACATTAGTTTCTAGCTTGTTGCTCTGCAGAACTTACAGCTGGAGTTCACTTGGAGATGAGTTTTCAATTGAAGACTTCAGCAAAGTGTCATAAATACTGCTGCGCAAGAGGTATGTTAAGCTCAGCAAATATCTGCACATTTCCTGTAGCTCTTTTGTGGGACGCAAGTAACCATTGTATCCTGACGAAGAAATAAAGGAAGCATCAGAAGGTGCTGCAGTGAGAACAGCTAGATTTATCTGGAGCCAGAATCTGCCCATTTATAACTTAGGAGCAAAGCAGACTGCCCCTTTGTGCTTCCAGGTGGCTCGGGAGAGCAGCATTTACATGCATGCTCCTGAGCTGCCTGGATGCCACCCGTCGTTTACACGAAGGCAACTTCATGATGCTTTGGCAATGCTGTGTTTACACGCTGCATGCGTCATGAAATCAGCTTTTGGCGATGCAAGTGGATAAGCCGGTTTTTGGCCACTCCTTTTATGGGTGGCTTCAAGGCGGATTGGGACTGTGGCATGCATTTGCCACGGCCCCAATCCAGCTTCTGAAGGGGCGGCTTCAAGCCACCCCTTCTGCCAGTCTGTTTCACCCCTTAATTAACTTTAGCTCAGTGACCTAACAAACAATTTGTGATAGATCACTAACCTGATATGCTTTCTAGATTTTTTTTTTGGTTGTTTTCCCCCTATTTATTTTTTTATTATTTTTATTTCAAGGATTTATATCCCGCCTTTCTCCCACAATGGGATTCATGGCCAATGATGGTAGGATCATCGCTGGTTTCAACCACTCTCTTTGTTTAGCTCTTCTCCCCATACTGACTTTTGTCATCTTTAGGGGACTAGTTTAGAAAACAAAGGGAAGGTAACCCATAACACAGATTTAAAAGGATACTCATTATCAATTTTTCACCTCTTACAACAAAGCTTTGTCTCAATAAATGTTCATCTCTAACATGCTACAATTCTTATTTCTGATTTAAAACATTCTTTATAAAAGTTGAGCTGTTTAGAATGAGACCAACTGAATATTGAGATGAATGCAGGCCATTTTATTGAAACAATGAGTTAGTTCATCAACCAGTCCAGACACAGGGATACATATGATTTCAAATATGCACACCCTTCAGACAAAAAAGATCTTGTAGAGGGTCCACAGAGCTTCTTGCTGTTCAAAGAAAGGAAAATAAAACAGTACCATGACTAATTTTTAGCCTAAGCTTGTTCGATGTTATATTCCTGACCATTACCTAAAACCTCCAGGAGCATTTCGACATAAGCAAAAGGGAATGGAACATTGATCTGAAAATGCAAACCCTTCAGGATAGCCAGTTCAGATTCCAGCAGTTCTTCTGTTGTATAAGAGAAACCCAAGGACTTCAGAAACTTCAAAACCATGTTGTTATTAACAATCTGTGTGAAAAGAAGTGTGAACGTTACTCCCAAAATGCCAACTTTGCTTTGCATGCTGACTGCTATAGTGTTGTGTTAAAGGGGTCCTCTTTTGGACTGATGGTTTAAAATTAAAAAAACACATTACATCACAATAATTTGTATGCTGCGGAGGCAGCACAGAACATCAAAAGTTACTAATTGTAGTGATAGTATGAAAGTCTCTTCTGTTTATCTATTAATGCTATTTTAGTAGTCATTTTTAAATGGCTGTGTTTTTTAAATGTAACCTTCATAGCTCAGTAGGCAACATGTCAGTCTCATAATCTGAAGGCCCTGAGTTTGATCCTGCAGACAATAGCTCTGACGATAGTATCAGAATGGCATAATAGTTTGAGTGTTGGGACAGGGCTCCAGGGGCTGAATACCTTGCTCAGCCATGGAAATGCAGTGGGTGACTGAGGCAAGTCACTCACTCTCATCCTAACAGGAAGCCACTGGCAAAACAACAGTAATCTGAATAAATGTTGCCTGGGGTCACCAAACCTCAGACTCAAAGTCAACTGATAATGTAAGATATATTTATACCCTTACAACTAGTAACTCCAATTTTCTTTTGGGGGAATGGACATAGTTCCAATGCCAAAAAAGTTTGGCCTCAGTATTCTCTGCCATATAGAATGTCCCTGGCATGGTGCATAAATAGCCCAGAGTTTGCATCAAAATTGTATCATATATTTAGGGCAAATCTCAAATCTCCTTACTCTGTAGTGGAAAGAGAGCTTGCTGGCAAGTTGGATAGAAGACACAAGACGCAGCACATATGTGTCCTCAATTTGCTGTTTCACTGAGGCCCAAGTGTTATCTTCTCCCTTTGCTCTGTTGCAATTGGAAAACTCTTCAGTAAGTGTGAGCATGAACCTAAAGTGAGATAAAAGGTTTCACTAGAGGAGGAGAAATGAAGCAGGGCCAATAATAACTATAAGGAATCAGCTTGCAGTTAACAATCATTAGTATCAAAGCAGCTTGTTTCCACTAGGATCAGGAGTCAAAGGGGAAAGACTAAAAGAAAATCATAGGTTTCTGAATTAATAAAAGTGTCAATAAAGCCTGTGTGTAAAATAATTAAAAGGAAATTGTACATCTACTGCCCCTTTGACTTGCTACCTCAAAAGTCATCAATTGTTCGATAAATTCTTACTTGGGACTTCATTGTCCTATATGCTACTGTACATGTAGAGCTATGTGCTTGCCAGTGAACATGGCAGCCAGGACAGGGAAAATGGCAGTCCTTGGGAGCAGGAAAATACAGCGCATACATGCACTAAAGAATACTGGATTTGATAAAACCAGCTAGCACACTGCACTTTGCATGGAGGAACAAATGTGAATGTACTGTATATAATGGGTTTACAGACTAATGAAAGGCATTAAAATTAATTGTATATTCGTTTACTCATAAAAAGCAGCCCACCCAAGCCCTCCACTCTCTGCAGAGCCAGGAGCACTCAGCATAGGTGATGCACTTTTCAGTGTTTCAAGCAATACTTGGCTGCCTCATTATTCATTTTCTCCTGGTCCCTTCTGCATGTCACACACACACACACACGCACCAAATTAATCACATCCTTATTTCTGGATAGCCCCCATTCAACTGATTAACCTCTGCCTACTCCTCTCTTTTTGGTTGTGTGATGTTATATTTTAAGAATCAGCAGAGTTTTTTAATCAGTATAATAGAAAGAGGCAAAATCACACATGCTGTCTTTCTGTTAACAAGTTAAAACATTTTTATGCCATTGGGCTTTTAGAAACTGACTGGGCTGGGCTTTTAATGCTAGGTAGTACTGTTTTTAAGGTTTGTATATAGTATTTCAATAATTTTAATTTTTTAAATGTTTAATGTTTTAATTTTATAAATTGTTCATGTTTATATCATTCTTACATTTATACTTTTGTTGATATATATATATATGTACAGTTTTTAATCTGTATTGTTTATTGTTAGCTGTCTTGAGTTCCACTATTGGGGGAAAGGTGGGATATAAATGAAAGTAATTGTAGCAATAAAATAATAATAATAATAATAATAATAATAATAATAATAATAATAATAATTGCATGCTGCTTATATTGCCCGTGGCAGGCAGCTATTTTTTAAAACTGTAAAAGCACCACAGTCTTACTGAGTTTTCACTCAAGGCTCCTAGTTCAGTCTAGGATTGCAGCCTTAAGTGAGCTGTGGTGGCAGTTTCATACTTCTCTGCCTTAAAGTCAGCACCATGCAATATAGAGAGAACAAAGCAATACCTTTCAAATATTTCTATTGCTTGGTATCTTACAGTTTCAGTCAGGCTCCATTTTTCAGATAAGAGAAATACAAATTCTGGGCAAGAGAAAGGGGAAGTTATCAGAATCATAGCTGAAAACTCTTTGAACATTTAATCTTAGAGCAGTGGTGAGAAAAATGTGGCCCTCAGGCCACTTGTGGGTCCAAACCCCTTTTCGGGCCCTTGAAGGCTCCCCAACAACCCTCCAATCCCCCTTTTTTCTCATTTCATTAAGGAGCCTTGGTGGCACAGTGGTTAAATACTGGCAGCCACAACATTGTGAGTTCGATCCCAGAGAGCTCTAGGGAGACTCTTGGCTCCACTTTCATCCTTTTGTACATTGGTAAAATAAGTACTGTATTTTCTGGTGTATAAGACTACTTTTTAACCCAGGAAAATCTTCTCAAAAGTCGAGGGTCGTCTTATACGCCGGGTGTCATCTTATAGGGTGGGTGGTGAAACTTCTGAGCCGGACTGAAGAATCTGCGGTCGCTGCATATGGTGGGGGAGTTAAAAAACGGCCGCGGTCACATCCCCACCATATGCGACGATCGTATGAAAGCAGCTACCGCTCTGATAGTCTTGGAGACAGGGAGAGCTGACCAATCCAAGCAGGCTTTGTATACAACAACGTTTCCTGCTAAGTACCTGCATGTCATTTGAATTAAAATTACCATATTGAAATCAGATCTGATTTTTTTTAATTTTTGTTTGGTGTGCGTTGGAAGAGGGGTAGTCTTATACGGTGAGTATATCCCAAACTCTATATTTTAACTGGAAAAGTTGGGGGTCATCTTATAAGCCCAGTTGTCTTAAACGCCAAAAAATATGGTACTCAGCTTGTTGGATGGCAACTGGCTTACAGATTGTAAACCACTTAGAGAATCCTGAGTTCACTATGAAGCAATAAAGAAATGAACATGCTATTGCTATTTCTGGGATAATTTTCCACAGTGGTGGTAGACTGAAACCAGACCCCAGTACGTGAAAACAGCATACAAGTGCAGTGCCCACCCCCACCCCGAACTCCCAAACCACCATTCAAAGTCTGATTTGGCCAAAAACAGTGACCAGAATTGACATAAAATCACTTCTGGTATCCTGCTGATACACCAGTGCAGCCAACAAAATGGGAGTTATGGAGCAAACGTTTGCCATTGATCCCCATCACATTTGCACACCTCTGGTCTATAGGGTTTGACATGTTCAACTCTCACCCACTATCTTGGTCTCCTTGAAAGAGCCTGCCTCACTGGAGAGCTCACTCAAATACTGCTCATTCTCCCTGGCCATGTGAAGCAAGGCATCTTGTATAATCCCAGGAGCCACTACTCCAAAGATAGGCTCAGAAGATCGGTACCTGGATGCCACCTGAGCAGGTGAGTCCATCTCAGCGGTTCTGCCAACACCCTGAAGAACGAGAAAAAGCTATCAGCAGTGTTTACTTTAAACACTGTTCTATTTATTTATTTTACCTTATCTGCAGGTTTGCCTTCTCTTAGCCTTTCTACCTCCCTATCCCTTCTCCACAAAACTGGTTCTAAGCCATGAAACTTTACTTTACCAGTTGAAGACCAAAAAACAACAACCTATTGCCAACAACACTCTGTACAATTTTATGAAAAGGAGGAAGACCAGCATCGGTCTAGAAATTAAGGCATAAAACCAATCCTGGATGGAACTATTCTCCTTTAAGGATTTGGAAACTTTAACTGGTGCAGAATAAGAGGACATACTAAAAAAAAAAGGACAGTACTTGCCCATAGGGAAACCATACTTGCCCACAGAGAATCATTGGGGAATACTTGCCCATAGAGAATGGGAAAGTACTCCCCGATGGTTCTCTATGGGCAAGCAATCCAATGATTGTCTATGGGCAAGTATGGTTTCCCTATGGGCAAATACTGTCCTTTGTTTTATTACAGCCCCTGGATAAGGCTATTCAAGAGCTAAGAGAAGCCAAGAGGTCTGAACACATGACACCATTTTTAACCTCAATTGCATTAATTCAAAGTTGTGTTAACCCTTAAAATCCGAAACCAGGGATTCCCAGCCTAAGGTGAGACAAAAAAGAGTGGCTCGTGTCCTTAAGTGATCAGTCATAAGACATCACCCATTTTTTCTGATTAGACTCTAATTGGCCAATTTAGATTTGCATTTTATGCACTGAATTAAAAGCATATTTTTAAAGTCCAATTTGTTCACCCGCAGTATTGCATGTTGTTCAAAAATCAGATAGTAGACTTCTTCACCTTCAAATGTGATATTATTCTTGTATATATCAACAATTTCCTAGGGGTCTGGGGCATAGAAAAGGTTGTGAACCACTATCCTAAACACTTTGGGAATAGGTTAAATTAAGACTGCTCTCCAGATCTGGCTGGACAGCGATTCTGATGACCTTTCATTGGTGGTGCTGCCAATGGGATTTGTAGTCCAACTATGGTTCTGCCCCTAATTTCAAATTTGTTTTGTCTCCAGAGACATCCCCAGACCACAGTTTCAAATTTTAATAATGTAATGTTTTAATTGTTTGACTTGTTCAATTGCTTTTTTAAACATTGTATATTTAATGTTTCATACTGTTTTAAGTGAAGGTTCTTTTAAATGTTGTTTGCCGCCTTGAGGAAGCTGTACTGGGAAGAAGATGGGATATAAATAAATAGAATAATAATAATAACAATGAGCCTCAGGAACAGCTCCAGTTGGGGAACTCTTTAGTTGACACATACAGCCTTTTAACACTCTCATAAATGTAAACTCATGCTTAAAATGGAGGACATTTTGGAATTCCTCCTGGACAGAAGGCTGGAATGGAGTATGGAGGACGTGTCCTGGAAAAGGAGGACCTCTGGTTAAACCCTCCTCTTCCTGCCTAGCTCAGAACTGGAACTTAATATGCCACCTACTGTATGAGAAAAGTAACTTTATGTTAATAGAGGTCAATAAACAGCGTTCCCTCTTTTTCTACTCAGCCACTCCCCCCTTCGCCCTCATCAAAGATGGAGGAAAAAACGCCTGTCAGGCAGCCACTTCCGGTTTTGTCCAAAACGGTCGCTACCATTCGCCCTCATCAAAGATGGCGGAAGAAGCGTCTCAAGAAGCCACTTCCGGCTTCGTCCAAAATGGCCGCCGCTTCCACAACGACGCACTTCGCTCAGTAGGTCACGCGTTCGAGCAGAGCCGTCGCGACTAGGGAAGATGTCGGCGCCGGTGTCTGAGGGAGGAGCAGGAGGAGGTCCTCCGCGGGGTCCTCCGGCGGGGAGCGTCCGGAGGCAGTGGGAGATGGCCCGGGCGGGGGCTCCGGCGGGGCTGGCTTCCAAGCCCGGGGTGGATGTGGCCCGGAGGAGCCTTAGGGTCCGCAACGCCCTCACGGCTCTCGGCATCGGAGCCATCGTCGTCGGAATCTGTATCCCTTTCTGTTTAGGGGAACGGGCTCTGAGGGAGGAGACCACGCATCAGAGAGAGAGAGAGAGAGAGAGAGAGAGAGAGAGATTAAATATATATATAGCTTTTATATATAGCTTTTAATATATATAAAATATACATACACACACACATATATATAATTTAATATGTATGTATACATGTGTGTATGTGTGTGTATGTATATATATATATATACACACACATAGATATATATTAAAAGTTATATGTGTGTGTATATATATATTTATATATGTTTGTGTGCATGTATGTATATGCACACATATATACATACATATGTATGTGTGTGTGTATATAGTGTATATATAAGTATGTCTCTCTCTCTCTCTCTCTCTCTCTATATATATATATATATATATCTTTTAATAGACACAGACACACACACACATACACACACACACACACACACACGGAGATAGATATACGTAGATAGATACATATACAGTAATATGCTTTGAACTGTAAGTCTGAGCAGCTCCAGTCAGCATAGCCAGTAATGAGGAATTTTGGGAGGGCTTTACAATTTCCACCCCATTATAGAGAGTGGCATAGAGGCCACTAGAAAAGTGAATGCTTGCCTGACAGCAGTTTCTTTGCCGCTAATAAGGGAAGATTGCCACCTGCTGTTTGGGGATAATACTTGTAGATTTTAGTTAAATTTATAAAAAATAATCTGTTTGGAAAACAGTAACCTCAAGGTGCAGAATCCTGAGATCCCTTTTCTTTGCATGACAGATTTAAGGTGTTGAAGGTCCAAAACGCACTGCAGAAATAATCCAGTTTGAGACAATGTTAACTGCCCTGGCTCAGTGCGAGGGAATTCTGGGAACTGTAGTTTTGTGAGACATTTAGCCTTCTCTGTCAGAGTCCTGGTGCCACAGTCAACTCCAGTTCTCAGGATTCCCTAGCACTAATTTGGGACTAATTTGTTGAAGTCCCCAGATCTCATCTTGTGAGGACCTCTCAGAGGGCTTTTGCCATCGTTGCCCCATCCTTCTGGAATAAGCTCCCTGTAGAGCTCCGCTTCGCCACCTCATTAGATTCTTTTAAAAAGAATTTAAAAACATACTTATTTCGGTTGGCCTTCTCAATTTAGTTAATTGTTTTTTTCTCTGCCCCTTGTTTTCCTTTTTTTGACCCCGGATTATTGTGATTTGATTGTTATTACCCTGGACATGTGTAATTTTTTTCTGACTCCTGTTCCCATCTTATGTAGTAATGTTTTAACTTTTATATTGTAATTGTTTTATTTTTGTATTGTAACTGCTTTTATCCTTTGTAAGCCGCCTTGATCATCTTTTTGGGAAGGCGGGGTAAAAATAAAATTTATTATTATTATTATTATTATTATTATTATTAGGCAGTTAAAGTGGTCTCAGACTGGATTATTTCTGCAGTGTGTTTAGGACCTAGGTTTCGTAATCTTAGAGCTGTGTAGAAGTAGACTAACAAGCACCCCTTTGTTAATATAGAGCAGGGATGGGGAACTTTCAGAGGGTCCCCCATACTTCCTAGAACCATTTGGGGCAACAACAACAATAATATTTTTTATACCCAGGAGCAGCAAAAACAGCACTGATTATTGTGTGTGAGCCACAAGGCATGCTTTGACCTCCCCAATATAGAGGAAGATGATCACTCATCACTCCTGTAAAATGCATCAATTTGTCTCCGATTACCTCCCTATCCTGGGCCTCTCAGGTTTTCTTCTTTAAGCCACTAAATTAGTATGCAGAGGGGCATCTTAGCTGCTAAATTTGTAGACTGGCTTAGTGGTTACCCGCAAAAGGTATTTGATTTTAGAACCACATGTGTGTTTTAACTAAGAGCATGCACACTGTCACTGCCATTTGTAGAAGTAGTTTTTTAATGCTGTCCTTAGCAGCCAAAACATTGCCACCATTTCTGCCTTAGAATAGGTTTATGCCTATAGACACTGCTTGAAGCTGCTGACATGTGTCCTATCCCTGCTTCTTCTTGTCAGCCTGACCAGCCTGTGCTTTGTTAGACCACAAAACACAAGCATGGCGGCTGTTGGCTGGGCAGTTGGTAAAGGCAGTCTCTATTTGAAAGAAGGGGAAAAGGACAGTCTTCAGTTCACTCCATCTCCTTTAATACAAAGCAGTACAATTCCAACAGGATTAAGAAGACAGTTAAGACAGACCCAGATGATGCCAGGAAATCTGGGTCAATTTGACAAGTAAGGATTTTATTGTCAGGACTGGATCTTGACAGGATGATTAACAAATAGATCCTGGCTTTTGCAGATGAACAGTGGTAGAAAGAAAAAGTAGGTGAACTTGAAGGAGGCATGTGGGGGAAATGGGCAGTGGCAAGAACAAGTATGATGCTTTTTGGCTCTGAGCTCAAGTAGCTGGCAGGAGAATGTTCTGCCAGCTGAGGTGTTTTCCCTCTGCTACATGGGTGATCTGGCTCCATGCATGTCTCTTGCTTCTCTTTTGGATATTTCTAACTGGGTGTTTGCAACTGTACTCTGTTGTCAGGTTCTTGAATACGAGTTTAAAAATCAAAACACAATTTTGCTGCTAACAGTAGGATTTCCTCCCCCAATAGTTGTGATTCCATCCATCATGCCCTCCTTCCCCACCCTCTTCCTCCATCCAGTATGTGTGGGAGCAATTCACTAGAACCATCCTGAATCTGATTTTTCTCTTTGAGATCTACTTTATCTTTCAGCATTGGAGTTAATGTCTTTTATTAAAGGAAAGAGTATATTTGAAGGTCAAATCCCTTCTTCCCCTCGCTCTGGCCTTTGCATCCAGAGCAGTATTCAAGACTAGAGTAGCAGTGTAATAATTCATCTGTTCATAGCTGAAGATGACCAGAAGGGCCTTTGAGAGGGTAAGAGATACTCACAGTTATTTTCCTGAGCTTCCTCTGTCTAGATGGCTACACATTTTATTCTGTCTCCCAGGAGCGTTTCCTGGATGAATTAGAACTGGAGGCTGAAGTTGTGCGGGCCAGAACAGCAAAGACTCCAGCAAACTGAGGAGCAGAGCATTGGACAGAAGTGGGACATCAAGTCAAATGCACAGGAATAATAAGGACTCTCTTGCCTGGATGCTGTGTCTGGCTTCAGTTGAGGGCATATTGGCACACAGCCCTTGGGCGTTTATGCCACCCTCCCCCTTTGAAAGAAATGGTCACTGCATTTATTGGTAAACTTTTTGCCATGGCTAACATGTAAATGCATACTTTTAATTATTTAATTGTAAAATGCCAATAAACCAGCGGATAATTGTGGTGTGTACAGAGATGTATTTTTAGAATAGCACAGATAAGGGCTAGGGAGGGGAGACAGTACTGGGGTTACTCAGGCTTCTTGATTTCATTAGGCAGCCTATTTGCTAAAGGACAGTTTCATTTGTCCGATGACATTTTGCTTCTTCAGACTCAATTGTTAGCACAACAGTCAGAGTCTAATTCTAATTGCCAAAATAGAAATACTGTAAAAAACTTGCTAAAAATACAGTCACCAGCTAAAATGGTGTGTGCATCTTTAAATGCATGTTAAATTTGAAAGAAAGAGGTGAATGTGCCCTTGAGTGGTAGAAATGACTTCATCTACTTGGGTTCTTCATTTCTGTTTCTTTCCAAAGTGCCTAGGCTCGAGCATTGTCTCTGCCTCTCTCTATGTCTGTGTCCATGTCCATGTGTGAGAGAAGAGAAATAGAGAGTAGGACTGTTCAGATAAGATGTATAGAATCTGGTTTTAACAACTTGCTTTCTTTGTTCCCATACATTTTCTGACAAGGATTGCAAGAACACTGTTTTATACGAGTGTCGATTTAATACAAGTGTAACCTGTTGGCATTTGACTTGCACATTAGTTTTTATGAAACTTGAATAGTAGCTGGTGACAAGGTACTGAAGAAGTTGCTGATTATTCATGCAGAGACTGCACTCTGGAGCACCCAAAGAAAAATTCCATAGTGGTTAACCAGATACCACTGGAAGGCCCACAAACATGACATGAGCACAGTAGCATTATCCAGGTTTCCTAGCATCTCCTGTTAAGAGGCAATCCTGACACTGATACTGGAGATAATATACTGTATAGCCCTTGTGACTGGTAGACATTGATAACTTTTTCATCAGTTAATTTGCATAATCCCCCTTCAAAGCCATCCATGTTCATGAATGACATTTAGTATATGGAGTTCCATAGTTTAACTGTGTACTGTGAAGATTTTTACCTGTCCTGCATATCCCACCATTCTGCTTCATTGAATGACTCCTACTTGTTCTGAGAGGGAGAAAAAAAGTATGTTTATCCACTTTCTCCTCATTACTCATAATTTTGCATATCACTGTCATGTCTTTGCTTTACTGCCTGTAAAGCTGTAAAGCAGCCCCATATGCTATCTTCCTCACAGCTCCTTGATTATTTTGGTTGCCATTTTCTGCTCTTTTTCTAACTGCAATACAACTTTTTGAGGTATGGTGACCAAACCTTTATATAGTATTCTAGATGTGGTCCCAATAGTAATGTATATGATTTTTATAGCAGCTGCACATTGTGTCAATGTTGTCCTTTAGCTATCCATCAACACCCCAAGGTTCTCTTTCTTGATCAGTTACTTCTAGCACAGATCCCATCAGTGTATGTGTAAATTGGGGGGAGGGGGATCTATCCCAAAATGCTAGTATGGAGATGATTTTATGAAGCTGTATTCTGCAGATTTCTGCAAAAACAAGCCACAGATTTCACTCAGATCTACTGTAGTTTCCTTATTCTTTAGCATCTTTATCATCTAACAAACCATCTGGTTTCTTGCTTCTGTATTTTAATAATACTTTATTTTTGCTCTTGGTATTACAGTTGGCCCTCCACATTTGCAGCTTTGACTTTTGTGAATTTGACTATTTGTGGTTTTGATTAATATGTTCTCTCTAGGAATCTTTAGGTCCTCCAGCTCAATTCTGCCAGAAGTTGGTCATCGAGTTGTGTTGGACAAATATAGGTATACCTATAGAAAACACTTCTCTAGGCATTTGTAGGCCCTACAGTATGATTTTATGATGGCAGCTGTTGACCATAGAATTGCACTGGAGGACCTGGAAATTCCTAGAGGTGTTCAGTTAGGTAAAAATAGTTTTTTTAAATGTGTTTTTTCCACATTCACAGGGGTCCTTTACGCCTAACCTCAGTGAATGTGGAGGAACCATTTTATTTGTATTGTGACCCACAGTTCTTTTTGCATGCTTTATGTCTACTTGCATTTCTTTTGTAGAAGGGTGTGTTCTTCCTTCATACAAGTGGCAACCGATGTCTCCAGTATTAGTGGGCCGATGTATCCACTTTGGGTTTTAGTCCACACAAGAGATAACCAAGGTGCTAAAGTTTATCCTCAAAATATGTTCCCCACCTTGAATAGCTCCTCTCTGAATACTCGTCTTTTTACTAACAGCTGCCTTGACATAACTTATTGGACACCTCTTGGACTTACTTGTACCTGAAGTATACATTCTAGTTGAACTTTTATTATTATTGTTTGGATAATTGCCATGTGTTCTGGAGAGATTTGATATTTGACTTTCCTTCACAACTTCCTTTTTAAAATCATTATCCTTCCTGCAATTTATGTTCTGCTTCCTTGGTAATTTTCCACTTGCAGGTAAGTTAAGTTTGACAATTCTGTGATTATTGTTTCAATTCTGTTCATCTTACACCTGGTCCCAGACATTTCTTAGTATCAATCAAAGTGAATGGGGGTAGAAAGTAAATGGGGACTAAGAAGCAAATTTACTCATTTAGCTCTGGGTCAGAATGATTTTCAGAGAAATGCTTCACATGGAATCCTAAACATGGATCAATAGGCACACCTGACCTATCTTAAATACCACAAGGGAGAAGTCAGAATAATATAGGTCCCAGCCATCTTCAAAGACTGAGATCCCACATTGCCTACTTAATTACAAATGTGTAACTAGAAGCCAAACTCCATCACGTTTCCTCATGAGAGCCTCCCTTACTGCTGGGAAGGGGCTGCAAATGTCATCCTGCTGCACCCTTCTGTCCAGTAGAACAGACCTCTTGCTTGGTGTGGCTGATGGCTGTTAAGATAGGTTTGGAGAAGGCATTTACAATTCAGGCAACAGCAGCACAGTTGTGACTATGTAGTAACAGTGATTATGAAGCAATTACAGAACTGTAACCAGGTCATGAAACTGTAACTGCAATACAGAATGCTAGCCCACGAGTTCAGAATTTTGAAAACATCCTAAAAAGTGTGGTTAAAAAAAGTTATGCAATGTAAAGCACTGGTAAAACAAAATAATTCTTTCACAAAAAGATTAAATTTAAGGCTATGTGTTATTTTAGTATTGTGAGGGATTTTTACCATAGGCAGTCTCCTCTTCGGACATTCCTTTTCAAAAGGTAAAAGTGCTGAAATGTGTCAGTTTCAGTTAGCATTGGATTTGCACAGCAACTGTGTTGGCAGTACATCTGACAGAAGTATTACCAATATACAGGTTTTAATGAGCTGTAGATTAAAATCTGAAGGCCCTTCTTCAAAGGAAGCCTTCGAGGTGGGGTTCTGGTGAGCTGGAAAAGTGCATTCAACCCAGTGATAGATTTTACATCCATTTGACAAGACTGTTCTGCTTTGAAACCATTTTGAAAAATTGGAATAGATCTCCTTGCCCCTACAGCAGGAATCCAGTGACTTCATCAAAATAATCAACTGAACATGTTCTATCAACAAAGGGAAGAACTCTTGTAAACTTTGGACAGTTCAGTTCCAGGTTGACATCTTTTGTGTGTGCTGTTTTCACAGCTGTATTGCTGTTATTGTCTTACAAGTGCTGTTTGGAGCAAGTAAATCATTAAAGCAGTAGCTGGCCCAGAGCCAGGCAAGGCATCTGTCAAAAGCACACTTCTCTAAGAGGCTTAAGGGAACGAAGGGAATTTTCCATTTAGTTAAAACTTGCCCATTTTCTGCAATTCAAGCTTCAACAGCCTACCAAGGATCCAACTGTAATTTCAGCACAGGAGTAGTTTAAAGAAGGCCAGAACAGTTGTATATGTTAAACTTATTAATACTAGCTGCCCGAGAAAGCGGAGCTTGTTGATACAGAAGATAACAATCTGTCTCTTCTGGGCTACATTTAGAACCCTTTGTTACATTACCTCTATTGGCACACTAACCTTGCCTTTCTGTCCAGTCCATTTATTCTCCTGACCGTTTGAGCTTTTATTGCTCAAGTATCTGTAATAATTGTATAGCATGACAGTGAAGTTAAAATTTCCCTTCTTGCAACCTTGTGAAGATGGTTCCTTTAAAAACTTTTGCTTGAGAAGAGCTGAGCAACTACACATTCACCCATGTACCAAAATGCTGTGAAATTCTTAAGGCAGCTATAATATTCTTTTGTGATCTATTGAATTGTTATTTTAAGAATATTTGTAATAACATAGGGTTTTGTTTTTTTAAATCTGAAGCCAAGTACTGTATTGTATCTGACCAAAGCAATACTCCCTCTGATGGGTTTCTTTCTGGAGGCTTGAAGTGTTAGGTAGAGATTGTTTGGGTCTGGCTATTGTCTTCTGCATCCAGCTTTTTAAGGTAAACGGTGATAACATAAAAAGAGCTGTGCTGGATCAGACCAAAGGTCTATCCAATCCAGAATTTTGTCTCCACAGTGGCTCATTGGTTGCCTTTGGGAAGCCTACAAACAGGATTCAGGTTTGGTATGTTCTCCAGCACCATACTGATTTTGAAGAGAGTATATAAGCCAGTGTGACTAGCTGATACTGATATCCCAACCTGTATATTGCTAAACCATGGGATCATGTTCCAGTCTGCGCCAGATGTATGCTTTCATATTTATAAAAAGACCCTCAAACCACCTCAGCTCTGCTGTTATGTTAAACCATCTGTTCCAATTTGAGGAAGAACTCTTGCAAGGCCTTGTTTCTCCTCCAATTTTGGTGTATCCTGAAAAAGATGTGTCTCCTTAATACCTTTTTTTTAACCCCCCCCCCCCCACCCCATTCGGAATATAGGGTACTGTGGAGGATACCAGGGGTGGCTTTTATTGTTTAGCCAACTCATGTTCATTCATGTTAATTTACATGGGATCTAAAAGATCATGCCTTCTATTTGTAGCCCAGTGTTTCTCCACCATTGCTTTGCTCCCCCTGCCCCCGGCTTACAGAGAATCTGTTAAAGGAGAAATGATGGAATGGTGGTATAATGTCTTGATTGGAAACTAGGTGCCTTCCATCAGGAAGCATGATCAATATGGTGATCAGAATATAATGGCAGCTGACATTTAGAAGAGGGATTCTCAGGTGACTGTGTTTGGTTTTTTCCTTTGTGTTTTTCTTGTAGATACGTACTGTAGCTAAGTGTGGAATATGTATAATATTTCCTTATCTTTTGGAGCTGCTAGGAGAAACAGGAGGAACTCTTACATTAAATAATAATATCATAATCACAAAAGAACACTGAAAGAGTATCTGTTTCCCTTCCAAAGCCTATCTTTATATAAAACATGAAACATCATACACAAGGGTGAAAGCATCAGAGCTTCATTCCAAAGTGCAGATTCCTGTGCAAGTAAAGGGATGGGCCCCAAGCAGTTCATTTCCCAATCAGGGCAAGGTTTTTAAAAAGTGCAAGAGGCAATCTAGTATCGTACCATTGCTGTCAAGCGCAACAGCCTGAGGGCTAAAGCAAGAAGGAAGGCCCCAATCCCTGTAATACTGAGGGAGAGTTTGAATTTTTTTCCCCTTAAGGCAGCTGGTCAAAGATTTCCGAGCCCTTTGACCTGGCTTTACAAATGAAGCCATGCAAGGCATGGAGGGGAAACACCTGCTTAAGCCAGGTCTGGACCATTCCCTACTGTCCCAGTACATGGGCCAATCTGGCTTGGAGCCCTGACTCCATAGTAAGGCCCTGACTCCATAGTATGGGAGATCCAAAAGGCCAGATGATGTCCTGCTTCTGTTACAGTAGCATTTGTTTGCAAGAGAAACAGCAGCAAAGACATACACATCTGCACACAAAGCAACCTCAAACAGGAACTAGGCTTCTCCCTACAGCTCCAAAGTCTGTGTAGAGAAAAAAGGTAGACTGTAGTGTCATGTTGCTTCCATTTTCAGTTGCTTATTCCAAGTATGTTTCTTGGAGACTTCTCTTATTTCCACAAGGAAAAAATTGCCATATGGGGTGATGGTGGTTGGCCTCACAGCTAGAGCATAAGGCAGATGTTGCAAAGGACTCTTGGCCATGAACTTCCATCCTTCCAATGGTAGGCAATAGGCTGAGGTAGTCCACAAAGGTTTTCCACAGGCAGTCAGGCTACTAAAGAAATAAAAGAAAATATCAGAGAAATAAAATGAGTTTACAAGTATTGCCGGAGAAAGGGAATACAGTGGGCTCTCAATATCTGCAGGGGTTTGGTTCTAAGACACACACCACCCATGGATACCAAAATCTGTGGATGCTCAATTCCCATTATATACAACAGGATAGTAAAATGGTGTCCATTATATAAAACAGTACAATCAAGGGTCGCTTTTTAAAATTACGTTTTAGTGTGTGAATATATTTCCAACCGTGGTTGGCTGAATCTGCAGATTCAGAATATGTAGATATAGATGGCCAAATGTACAAGTGAGCAGGGAAATCTACTTCAACCTTAGTATTGTATTTCCATTTAAAATATGCTGAGATGGGGGGCTGAGAATGATATTGACTGAACTACTGGACAGTTAGATTTAATATGTGCTTGGAAAAAGTGGGGGGACTATAACTTCTCCACACATCTTGGATTCTGGGACTTATAGTAACTTTTCCAAGGTCTGAGCTAGATTCCATATACTGTATTCGCAACAGCATCCATGTTTAAAAAGAATCATAGGCAGGTTTATCCATGATTCTGGAACAAATGAGAACAAGTATCTTTTGTGTGCATAATTATTCTAGTGCCAGAATTTAAAATTTGGATATGGCCACTAGGTTCTGGTTTCTGTAACATAGGAGTGCAAACATAAGGGCTACATTTCTAATTCTTCAGTCCCTGAACAATATTCCCTCTGACTATATGCAAGGTTCTGTTGCTAGATTTTCACTCCATGCTGATGCACTGTTCCACATCTGTGAACCCTTTCCCTCAAGTTAGTGGGGAAAGTCAAACCTTTGTCACACTAGGCTCCTTGATGTGGGACTAGCTCTGTCTGGATGTTTGTTTTTCCCATCTCTTTTTAAAACAACTGACTGTAATTAGAGGCTTTTTAATATATTTTTTGTTCTGGTGCTATCTAAGATAAACTACTTCCTGTTAATCCATGAATATGTCATTCAGCTGCTTTCTCCTTTGAAAGCATGTTCCAAATTATTGCATTTTATTGTGTTACATAAAGTACTTAGGCAGGTCTATATGCGTAACAGTATATAGCAGGTGAGGACACTTGTACTGTACCAGCCCTAGATCTATTGCTGGGTGTGGTTTGAGGTCAGCACACAGGTGCAGCAGATAGTGTCCTAGCTAAAAGGCACACGGCAAGTGATGTACAGTACTTGCCATGTGCTCATCAGATGTCCCCAGCACATCTTCCATAATGTATATAGCTATTCATGATCCTGCTTGCAAATGGCACATTCAGGATTTGTTGTTTGTTTGTTATCTATGTAAAACTGTTTGCATCCCACCTATTCTCCAAAGATTTCCAGACTGCTCACATTAAATAAATATTTATCAATTAAAAAGAAAATAGCATAAAAAGAAAAGCAGATGCAGAAAGAAACAGTCCACAGCAATAACAGAATTAAAAAATAGTAAAAACTGACCGAAACAGCAAGTAGAAATTACTCCAGTGAAGACCTTCCTAAAAAGGAAGATCTTCACCAACTTTCAGAAAGTTGTGAATAAGGAAATGAAACAGACCCCCCCCCTCTGGACAGGTGTTCCAGAGGCTGGGTGCAGTCACTGATACGGCCCTCTACCTACACCCCACTAAATATACGTCCAAAGTTTGGGGGGTATACAAGAAACTCTAAATATGATCTTCAAAGGCAGGAAACATAGCATAGGTGACAGCAGTCCATCCAATATCCTGCTCATAAATCTAGAACTTTCAAGATTAGTACCAGTTCCTCAAGTTGTGCCCAGAAACAAATTGGAAGTCAGTGCAGCATTTCGGCCATAGCAGTCAGTCACCAGCCCTCTTTAAAAAGTCACACTGATGCATTCTGGACCAGTTGGTGTTTCTGAATCGTCTTCAGAGGCAGTCCTGTGTAGCGTCTGTTGCAATAATTTAGACATGATGTAATGTGTCATCCTGGCCAGATCTACATTCTTCAGGAATGGTTTCCTGGGTTTCTGGTTATTATCATCCACATGCTGACTGACCAAGTTTGGGAATAGAATATAAAACCATATTCCAGCCATCCACAGGGTACATAAATAATGTCACCTTTTCTCCTAAGAATAGTCAAGCCAGAAGGGCTGTACTGGCTTTGTCTGTCCAACATGGACAAGTTAAGCTCTGGATAAGGGCACACAATCACACTGTGATCCTTCTAGGCCATGCCTTACCATGCATCCAATATCACTGGCGAACTTCACACCCTTGGTTTGCCGCTGCTCCTGGGATGTGTTGCTGGTACCGCCACTCACAGAATTCCTTCTCATGATACCTGTAGGGACAACCATCATGTGAGTGTGGGACTATTCTAGAGAGGATCAAAATCATAATACAGTTACCATTATAGAAGAAAAATGACTTAAGGAAGTGAGAGAATTCTGTAACATCTCACTTATTAAGTGAATGGAATTCTTAGATCTTCTGGTTTACTCATTTTATTTCTGTAGTGCAGGGGTAGGCAACCTGCGGCCCGCGGGCCGGATGCGGCCCGGCAAGGCCTTGGGACCGGCCCCAGCCCGGTCCTGCCACCGATTGCCACCGGGGCCTTTGGCGTCTCACGCAAGGGGCATGGTGGGGCAATTGTCTATAGAAGCCTCAGAAACATGCATTTATCTTAACATTTTTTAAAAAATCAGCAAATTTTTTTGCATGTCCTCCATTTTTTATTTAAAAAGTGCCCTCTCTTTGGAAATTTTGTCCTACATTTGTCCCAGTTTATTTATTCATTTATTTGTTTAATTTTTTTTTAAATTATTTAATTATTTATTTTTTGGCTTCGTCCCCCCAGTTGTCTGAGGGACAGCAACCCGGCCCCCGGCTCAAAAGGGTTGCCTACCCCTGCTGTAGTGTATGTCCATCTACATGATACGTTATAAAGAACAAGGCTGGCAGGTCCCTACTCCAAATCTAAACATGGTCATGTGAAATAACCAAGAAGAGGAACGTAGATGGGGACAGACAGTGAAAGAACAGGAGACTGTTTCAGTTATATGTACTCCAGCTTAGTTACAAGAGGTAAAAGCATGACCCAAAGGCAATGATGACTCCTACAGTTTAGGACAGAAGAACCAGTGAGAAGGCTATTCAGGTTAAGGAAATCAATATGAAGGCTTTGCAGGCTAGCCCCAAGGAATACTGTTAAGTTGATTCACACAGCTATGTAGGACACCAAAACAGTACAGTACACTGCTGATGCTAAGGTGTTTCTGCTAGGAAAACCAAAAGTGCAGTATTTTATTTCTCCATGTAATTTAATGAAATTTTAAAAGATATATGGAGGGGCAAGGCATTTAATGAAAGACTTACTTCCAAATATACAATAAATTTAATGTTTTAAGAAAGCAGCTACTCACTATGTGGGAAGGAGAACAATTTTTTTATTATTATTTTATCAAACTTGTCTAAGCAGACAGTGTTGGTCTTTTTAAGGCTTTTAAATTAGGAAGAGTTTGTGAGAAAACAGATGCTGACACAGCTATAGCTTTATTATTCTGAGGAACAAGTTTTCTTCAGTCATCCATTAAATACACACCTGCTTATTAAGAGAAGCAGAACCAAAAGCTGTGCATGCAATACTAGCAATGCCAGACACCTCTCCACAAAACCCTGCTGGAAATGGGACAAAAGTTTGTTATTTTGTTTTTTTAAATATCTGGGCTACACACTCCTTGACTTAAGCTGGGTGGATTTCTGGAGCTCTGCACAGCAGGTCACTTTTCCAGTTAACTAGGCTTTCTCCAAATTGTTACAACTTTAATAGAATAATTCAGGCCAAAGAGTCAAATAGAGCTTCCCCCTCCCCATTTTTCCTGATCCTTGTGATACAAATCAGCTATAATCCAAGAGCTACTGAGTTTCCCCTTTAGCTTTTTTCCCCATTGCACTAGGGCAGATAAGAGGAAGCAGCAATTTACCTTGGGGCTGCACAGCATCCGAGCGTTGCAGACTGCTGCGCCGTAAAGGGTTGAAACTCCCCTTGGAGAGGCGGCGTTGGCGGCTGGAGAGCATGGTGGCAGATGACACAATTCCAGCAGGTGGCACCTTGCCCAGGCGGGCATAGAGATCCTCTATCTCCTGCTTCTGCCGGGCCTGAAGTGCTTCTACTTCAGAGAGATGCCTAAGAGAAAATGGGAAGGAAAAGGATATGTCAAGTCAAGGAGGGGTCTGGGGAAAGGGCCCTTTAGTCTCAGGAACACAGCAATGCTCACTTCTGACGCAAGTGCTGCAGCTCGTCCCAGACATCGTCATCATCACCGTTGTCTGAATCATCGCTACTTGGGTAGGATGGGCTGTGCAAATGATTCATCCAGACAAAGGGGGTGTGTGGTGGGGGCTCCACTTCTTCTTCTGCCACAGGGGTGGTGCCCTCCTCTGCTTCCTGCACTGGGGTTCCACCTGGAGACCCGCTGTCAGAGTCTGAAGTGCTTGGAGTGCTGGATTCATTGGTCTTTGGGGCTTCTTCAGGAGGTACATCCCTTGTTGGTGTCACCTGGAAGCGGCCCAGAATCTGTGGTTTGGGCTCTGTGGGCAAAGAAAATCCAATGGGAAGTTTTATTGTGGGCATGCAGTGAGATTATTTATGTTTCTGTCCCACAACAATGTTTTTGGAGAAAGCAGGACAGAGATTCCTCCATTCCTGAACCAAAATTTTCTTTAAAAATAAACCTTCAACCCTTCTGGTATACCTCCCATGTACATGCTGAGCAGAGCTGCTTCAGTTTTGTTGAGGTGTGCCTATGAGAGGCAAATCTGCCTATTAAGCTCACACCTTCCTTTGTTCCAAGTGAAACTTGATTGGAATTGCTAAGAGGACAGTGATCCTATAAAGAGAAGCCCATTTCCCATCAATTGCTACTTTGCATCATCTAAGGCACAGAAAGAGAATAGGTTTCCAAGCCTAGGGGCAAAACAGCAGTCTGTATAGGTGTTGTCTCAAGCCTCCAACACAGTTTTGCATCATGCTGCCACATCCAGACTGTGACTTAACTCTGGGTCTCACACATTCCAGAACACTCCTCACCTTCACTGATGGGTGAAAGCTGGGCTGTGAGACAGTCAGAGGCTGGTGAATCTGATACGGTTAGTTGTGATCCAGACCAGGGAGAGGTTGGAGGCACCTGCTGAGAGAAGAATGGATATATATAGCCTCTCTGAGAGCCTTTAGGGCTGAAGGGTGGGGTATAAATACTGTAAATAAATAAATAATAAATAATATTTTCCCCACTCCATATACTGTGTGCTGGGCCTTCTAATAGCATACAGCTCTGAAATCACTCTTTTGTCTGGCTAGAAGTCAGGCCTCATTAGTACATTGGATAGGCAACCAGGAATTTCTGGCCAGAGCTAGGAAAATATCCTTCCTGAAACCTTCAAGAGCCACTGCTGCCAATCAGAGCTGACAATATGAGGCCAGATGGACCAAGCGTATGACTCAGTAACCCATTTTCCTATAGTTGAATATCTCCTGCACACTCACTGTCCTCTAAGAAGCTAGCAGCAAGGGGCTGTGTGATCAAGGGCCAATTGTCTGGGCCTCAAAATTAGAACTGGCTTCATGCAATGATCTAAAGGATTCTGGGAGTTGCAGTCCACTACCCAAGTCATGTGGCTGGCCCTAATACAAACAAACAATGGGAGCTAGGAATTTTAGTGAGGCTGCCAAGCGTCCTATGGAACCGGGGTGGGGCTTGAAAGGAATGTTCCTTATTTTTAAAAGGCCATCAGTTTGTTTCTGATTTAAACAAAGTGAAAATGTTTCAATCGGAATGAAAATGTTTGCTGTCCCATTTTCAGATGTGTCAACACACTTTTAACAACCAATGTATTGTGCAGCAATAACTGTGAAGCTCATTACCAAACGAACGAACTTAAAATCATTGTCCAGAGGTGGGGGTGAAGGAGGTTTTATGTTCTAGGAAGCTAGCAATAATTTTTAGGCACCAGCCTTGAAGAAAGAAATGCTAGATGACAAAATATATATGTATTGGATTCAAGTTTCTTGAAGCCCTGGTAACTTTGATTTCATTTGTACAGGTGTGAAAGCAGTTTTTAAGGGTGCCTCATCAGTTCTTAGCCCAGGAGGGAAGTTAAATGAATCCAAGTTCAAGGCACTATCCCGGTAGCCTAGTCTAATCCACTCTTGCCTCTCTTGCTACTCTAATACAACATTGATGTTTGAAGGATAAGAAGTCAACCCTGTTTGTTTCTTCTCCCCCGCCCCCACAAACACCCTTTCACCTTACACACGCCATTCAAGCCATGCTCCAACTTACCACACTATCATCAGGCCTCCTGGGGGCTGAGGTGGCTGGGGACTGCAGGCAGCCTGGAGATGGCAATGGCTCAAATGTCCCATTGGCTAGCTGGGCTGCTTTGGTGGGTGATGCCATCTCAGGGTAGATGAAGCGCGGTGCAGTGGTTGGGTTAGGTGGGCAGAACACTGGTGACTGTGGGACTGGCGAAGTGTAGAGTGGCCCCGTCTGGGCAGGCACTGGTGGAAGAAGCGACTGGGCCATGCTCATCACGGCCAGCGAAAAAACATTGGCGAGGGAGAACAGTGGGGCAGTGGAGGGGGTCCAGAGGGGGACAGGCGGAGAGGCCATGGACACAGCAGGAGCAGCAGTGGGAATGGGTGGAGCAGTGGGTGAGGTAAGGGGCAATGGAGGGAGAAGGGGACTTGGTGGGGGGATTGGCTGAGAAAGAGGGAGAAGGTATGGAGGAGCTGTAGGCGTCATTGGCACCATGTGGTAAGATGGCCAGGTTTGCATAGGCATACTGGGGACACCTGCAAGGAGAAGTACAAAATGGCAGGTGAGTGAAGGCTGAAAGGAAAGGAAGAGGAGATAAATTGCATCCTTCTGGCAGTGTTGCAAAACATACACACAGATGAGCTTGGTCTAATTTGCTCCAAGATCCCACCCTCAGAAGGCTCCTTCTTCATATTAATGAGTGTCATTTTTGCCTTGCCCCCTCCATTGTATATTCTGTACCATATAAGACTAAAATCCATGTAATGAGATTGTGAAACTTTGGTATGTTTGTACATATATATATCCATTTATTTTAAAGTATAGATTCTGCTTAAGATACTAAGATTTCAAAGAATTTAAACCATTTTAAAAAAGGAAAAGGGGGAAAGGGGGATGGAACACAATGTAAGGAGGGCAAGGAACTATGTAATTTCACTTGAGTACTACCCACCCTTCCTAAGTCACAGCTAACTCTCTGACCATACCTGGCACTCTGGTTATTATTTTTTTTTCAAATGCAGAAGAGTTTTTTTTAAATAATAATTGAATATCTAGATATTTTAGGATGTCAAATTTTAGTTTGGATCTGGATTAAGTTATACTAAACAGCAGACCTACTGAAATCAATGTGGGCCCTTGGTATCCTCTGGGGTTTGGTTCCAGGACTTGCTGTGGATTCCAAAATCCGTGGATGCTCAAGTCCCATTAAATACAATGGTCTAGTAAAATGGTGTCTCTTATATAAATTGGCAAAATCAAGATTTCCTTTTTCGAAGTAATATTTTTTTGAATATTTTCAAGCCATGGATGCTTGAACCCATGGATACGGAGGGCTTATTGCACTGATAAAGAGTTTAAATATTATTGATTTCATTGGGTCCGCTCTACGTATAACTCAAATCTGGATCCAAAGATTGTGTATACATACACATTTTTTGTCTAAATGAACCATTTGTACTATGTCAACTCATTTCATTGCTTGCACTCAGCATTTCAAAGGCCAGAAGGCCTGGCACAATATTCTATCAGACAGAAACTGGAAGTAGTTCAGTGTTACCTGTGGATGCTGTTGAAAACACAGGCAGCCCAAAAGTCTGTGTGCTTGATGGAGGAGCTATGGAGTTAAAAGGCTCATTCTCAGAGGGAGCATCCACCAGTGACAGTTGGGAAGGGGATGATACAGACTGTCCAGGACTGGAGCAACCAAAATCTGAAATAAGAAGGATTTTAAACTTTAGACTTCATGAGCACTAAGGTAATTAATCACAAACATGGAACCTTCCCCACTTTATAGCCTAGCCTTGTTTCTAATGAACTATTTCAGCGGTTCACAAACTGAGTGCTGTACTATATAGTGTGAAAAGGTCTTTAAAGTCTAATGGAAAAGACACACACTTTAAGGAATTTTAAGATGAGAAATTTAAGTACCAGAACTAAAGTTTACTGTCCTTTCACACACACTTCTAGTTACCGCAAGCTTCCTTTACTTTAGCATGATAATTATGGTCAGTGGAGTCATTTTGTTACTATTGTTACCTCAAACAATTGAAAGTCAAGGAGCTTCATTAGTTTACCACAAATCATCCAGAGATCTACCTGTAGATCTTGGATGCTTTGCACATCTGTTCTGGAATCCTAGGCGGGACTGTAATTATGTAAATCAGAATGTGTAAATCAACTGAAATGAGGACTGGAATCTGGAAACATTCACCCTTTCATAAGACCTCTCTAGCAAAGCACTGTTCTGCACAGCAGCCAACCAAATGCATCTTGACAGTAAGAGCTGTTCAACAGTGGAACAAGCTTTTTCGGAGGGTGGTGGAGTCTCCTTCCTTGGAGGTCTTTAAACAGAGGCTGGATGGCCATCTGTCAGGGATGCTTTGATTGTGAGTTCCTGCATGGTAAGGGGGTTGGACTGGATGGACCTTATGGTCTCTTCCAACTCTATGATTCTATGATTCTATTCTAGTAGCCACTGATAGTCTTAAATTCCAAAAATTCATTTTTTAAAGCTACCCAGGTTCATGACCTTTGCCACATCCTGTGGAATCAAATCATCAGTTTTATTCTCTGTGTGAAGAAATGCTTTCTTTTGCCTGTTTTAAATCACCTCTCATTCAGCTTCACTGGATATATGGGATGCTAACATTATGAGAAAGAAAGAGAGAGAGAAACAACCTTTGGCTTTCCCCATTCCATACATGTCTATCATGCCTCCACTTACTCCCCTTATCTCTAACCTTGACACCCCACATGTTGCAACTTTTCTTCACAGAGGTTACCCCAGTTCCTTGACTATATTAAGCTCCCTTTTCTGCATCTTTTCTAGTTCACCAATATTCTTTATGAGCAGATAATTTTATACAATGTTCCAAATCAGGTTACATGGCAGATTTACATAATAGTGTCTGAATGTTAATCTAGGATAGTGCTATTGATGAATTACATACCACTAAGAGATGATGATGAAGAGATGGAATGTGAGAGGTCTTGTAGTGGTAGTTCACTCTAAAAAGAGAAAGGGGGAAAATATTTTCATTGGACAAGGGAAACAAAGACACCATTATTCTCCCTTCTCCAGAATCCATACAGACAAAAGAATAAGAGGACTCTCTGGAAGACACCTACATGGAACAACAGCATACATTCTGAACTAGGGATTCAGCCCTAGAATGTGTATATACTGTTGCTGCTAATACCATTACTATTACTTCTGATTTCGTTTGCCTTTCCATAGAAGGACTACACCTATTTGGAATTAATGAGAAGGAATTTGGTTTTTAGACAGGCTTGAACGCTAATCTTTGCCGAGGCAATAAATAGATAAATAAATATATAACGAGGTACTAAAAAAATGGCACCAGCATTTCTGGGCTTGAGGTAAGGGGACACCTAGCAAGTGAAGGAAAAAGCCACTTAAAGCTGTGGGAAGATGGATGCAACAGTACTCTACTGACCAAGGAGGTGGGGGAGAAAGGAATGTAAATTTGCTGTCTGTTAGAAAAACATCTACTGACAAAGCACTTCTTTATGCCTAGATAGTATTCTGGACCTCTGTTTAGGGCATTGCAACCACAGAAGTGCAGAGAGGAAACATCCAGAGAGATTTGTTGGCTGGCTGTCTTAATTCCCCAAGGCTTCCGTGATTCTGTCACTTACTGAGAGCACACTGGCAGCTGGTGGCACCTCAGAACTACCCAGAGCCCCCTGGTCTTTGTTTGAGCGCAAGACAGTTTCCACACGTTGGATAATATCACGGATTCGCTGGATGAATCCATCTTGTTCAGATTTTAGGATGAACTCTCTGGCAACCTGGAGAGGGCAAGAATACAATAGGGGCAGCAGTTAGAGACAGAATTCAGGAGATCAAATTCTGCTACAAACCACCACCTCTGCTTAAGTTAAAAACAAAAACATATCATTACCATGACAGCTGCAATTTCCTCAGGGCTGTCTCCATCCAGGTCAAATTTGAAGGTCACCATCTTGTTATTATATGTTTGTAGTTGACACTCAACCACCCGATCATTCTGGTCTGGCACCTGTAGACACAAGGAATTGACATTAGGCTTGTGATTTTGTAGTATGTACATGTATATGGATATACAAATACTATACAAATGCATGTGAAGTAAGCAGCAAAACCTATTTCTTGATAGATCTGGAACCTCTACAGGATATAAAAATGTGATTATGTCCTCTTTAGTCCTTAAAAATGGTTGTCATTTCATAGAATCATAGAATCATAGAATTGGAAGAGACCGCAAGGGCCATCCAGTCCAACCCCCTGCCATGCAGGAAATCCAAATCAAAGCATCCCCGACAGATGGCCATCCATCCTCTGCTTAAAGACGTCCAAGGAGGAAGACTCCACTACACTACGAGGAAGGAGTTTGTTCCACTGTCGAACAGCCCTTACTGTCAGGAAGTTCTTCCTAATGTTGAGGTGGAATCTCTTTTCCTGGAGCTCGCATCCATTGTTCCTGGACCTGTTCTCTGGAGCAGCAGAAAACAAGCTTGCTCCCTCCTCAATATGACATCCCTTCAAATATTTAAACAGGGCTATCATATCACCTCTTAACCTTCTTTTCTCCAGGCATTTGCACCCAAGAAAGTTTCTTATTGGGCTGTTTGCTTTGGTATATTTGTCATGGTTGTATATTTTTAACTTCCTGTATATACTCACGTATAAGTCTAGAAATTTTAGTCAAATAATTGACCCCCCAAAAAACTGAATTGATGTATCTAGATTCAATGTAAGTACTGAACTTTAACTCTTTTAAAATAAAACAATCCCCCAATTCCGTGGTAGAAGAGATGGTTTGCAAATTACATTATCCTAACCTTGACTTGATGAAATTCAAAGATATAGCCTTGTTAATCTGGAAAATCAGTATGCAAAGGGATCTTGCAACATTTTGAGGTTAACTAAAGAGAGAAGTTGGTATCAAGAGCTTTTGTAGACTTGAGCCTCCTTCCTCAGATGCATGCATCACAAGTCTGAGAAACCTGATGCTACCAACTTTCAGTTAATCTCAAAGGTTCTACAAGATCCACTTGAATTGATAGGAAGAGATGAGTCCACCTGATGGGTCCTTAAGCCATTTATGGTTTAAAAAGTATGTGCCCTACTACATGCCTGTCTACCTGCCAATCTATCTAGCTAACGTTATTTATTTATGTATTTTCACTGCTTATAATGAGTAAGATGAATTTCTGTATAATCAGTCACAGGGCCATTTCTCACTACACAATTATAGCACTATGATTCCATTTTTAACTGCCATGGTACTGTCCTATGGAATCCTGGGATTTGCAGATTAGGCAGGGGCATTTAGAATTCTCAGCCAAAATTCTCTAGTGCCTCACCAAATTACAAACCTCAGGATTTCACAGGATGCAGCCATGTCAGTTAAACCAGAATCATAACTGAGTTATGTTTTACTTTATCTAAAGGAATACTCTATAAAAGCAACATTAACATTAAGAGGCTTTCAAATACAACAGTGTGGTCCCACTTTGGAGCCCAGACAGCCTCAACACCCAACTTTCAGGTGTTCCCAAGAGCTGCAGTGCTCCATCATAGCTATCATTTGTGGTAACCGAAAGTGATGCTGTGCCATGCTTCTTGGAGCTGTTTTTGGAAGGTGCTCCTTCAGGACAGAGGGAAGCTAAACTGTATATTGAAGCATCCTTCAGTTGTTGTTTTCTCAAGCGTGGAGGGACTGATTTAAGAGGGAGAGGCAGGGGGATAAGTGTGGATCTCAAGGGCTACACTGGGCCCAACACAAGGGAGGACTGCAGCCTGTGTGCTATATACTTCCCACCCCTAAAATACTAGAACATAGAAGTATGTTGTTGCTAGAAACATGAAATGATAATGTACACAATTATAAAAAAGCTCTCCTAAATGAAATGGAAAATGGACAGTACTCCAGATGCTGTCAGGCCACAACTTCCAGCAGCATTAGAGTGCATAGCCAATAGGGATGAATACTGGGACTTGCAGTCCAGCATACACACATGCACACATACACTTCATAAAAAGTAGCAAGATGATTACAAGTGAAGCCACTGAAGATTTTTAAGGCCTTTAGAAAGGTGCAGATTTAGATAGTGGATTCCTTTGCTTCAAATTAGTTCACCATCACAACGCTTTATTACATTATCAGTGTATGTCTCCTTAGAAGTAAGAGGTCAATGGTACATACTCCTGTATAAATATACACAACAGTTTGCAGTCAAGAGAGACAGAATTATTCGTTTCATAGCGTGGTTATTACACCAGCAGAGTTTGCATGTAAAGCTAGCCAAATAATCCACCTTTCCAATAGAAGATGTCATGTCTTTCTGTTGCCAAGCAACAGAACTCAGTTTTAAAAAATCAAGGCCCACAAACTTAACTTCTCTCAATACTACTGGATATTACACTTGCCCCATTGGGTCTGGAATGCTGTAGTCATGAATTTCCTATATTGTAACATTTGATGAAAAAGAGATTTCCAGGAATAGCTTTCCTTCTTACATCAATAGTTTGTTTGATTGCCTTGTTGCCTTGTTTGAAGACCTTGTTCAATCAAGTACAACAATCAGACAATGAAGAAACCTAATCAAACAATTTATAGCCAGCAAATAGCTGATAAGTGAAAGATTCTGGGAATGTCCAAAAATGCAACTTGCAGTTCTTAGGATGAAGTATAGGTTGTTGCAATACAGACAAGACTCACATTCGAGATGCGCAGGCGAGATCGGGCACGACGACGCAGTAGTCTTCCAGATCCTCGCTTGGCCAGGGGCTTCACCTGATTCTCGCCTGCAGAGAGACCCTCGCAGCCATCACTCAAGCCAGATGCCACATCGGATGCATAACTGTTGGCAAATGACAGAAGTTAAAAGTGAAATTTTAGCAGCCAAAACAGCCACAGCATCATAATCACATTTCCTCAGTTTCTCGCTGCCATTTAACCTGGACTATGGAACATGATTTCAGTTAAAGAAGCTTCAACTCTTGCTCAAGGAGACAGAAGCTAAAGAAAACAAGGGCAGGAATACATATTAAGGAGGAAGTGACTATCTACCCTCTCATTCATGCCATCCTTGCTCAGGGCTGCTGCTGCACACAAGACACAATGAAAGTGGGGGAAGAGTCTGTATTATCTTCACAAAAGCTTATACATAATAATAATAATAATAATAATAATAATAATAATAATAATAATAATAATCCAGGCGGTTAACAACAGTAAAATATAAAATATGACAATTAAAAACACTTTATCCCTCCCACAATTCTCTGGGTGATGAAAAAGAGGTCAGAGTTGGGAGAGTGGTCTCATATATCATGAAGCATTATGCCCCAAATAATTCCTTGTGAATTTGATTTTATTTGCATAAACTGGGGCCTAGGGCCATTTTACACCACTGAAACATAGCACAATGATTCCACTCTAACTTCCATGGTTGCAACCTATGGAATGCTGGGGTTTGTGGTTTGGTGAGGCACTAGAAGAGCTGTCTGGTACACAATTACGAATGTTCCTCCTCAAATTGAAAACCCCAGCTCTCCAGAAGATGTTGCCATGGCTATTAAATCATAGCACTGTAATTGTGTAGTGTGCAAGGGCCCTTAATCACTACCCCACAATATGCTGGAAGTTTGGCAATGAGGAACATGTGAAAGATTTCCCCTCTTTACATTTCTCATCATAACTTCACAGCTCTAGCATCTTCCTTACCTGTCCACAGGGGAAGAGAAGTCACTATGCTGGACTGGGGTCAAACTCACAGCAATTGTCTACAGATACAAAAAAAATAGGGTTGTAAATCTCTATTTTATTCTTGCACACAAGAACAAAAAATAGCATTTTTTTCCTACCTTGCTGGGTAAGAGAACAAGAGTTCTGTATACTCTATACTCTTTCTTTCTTTACATCTTGAAACTTTTAATAAAGATTTCATGAAATGTTTTCCCCCATAGGACTCACATCTTATGCAAAAACCAATATCTTTGCACAAAAGCACTATACTTTATGCAAAACAATAGGCTGGGGTGTGTGTGTGTGTGTGTCTTTTTGCATGAAAACTTTTTTTTGTTCAAAAACCCTACATGCATTTTTTTTACAGAAAGTCCCAAAATCCCCCCCAAAACTTCAGACAAACAGCACAACAAAACAAAACAAACATTTATGCTGGTTGACTTATTTTTCCATGGAGTGTCTCTCAACATATCTTATATGTTGAGACATGTTTCCTTCTGAAGATGAGAACAGCGCTATATAAATAAAGTATAATAATAATAATGAGAAAATTTCCAACTATTCTTTATAGTCACAATAAAGAATGAATGGAGTGGAATTATAATACCAGTTCCACACTTTCCCTCTCAAAGTATTAGAGCTGTTTCTTCTAATTTGACTGCCCAGAGATTGGAAAAGTTACTGTTTGGCCTACCTGTTTGGTCATGCAGGCTGGAGGATTCTGGGAATTTTAGGGGGGGGAAGGTAACTGTTCTACATTGTGAAATCACCCCCACCAGGGGCTCCCACGACTCACCGAAGCAAAGGAGTGCTCAGGGGCAGCTGCTGGGCTAGAGAGACTCTGTGGAGTATCAGGTAAATCCACAAACCCAGAAGAACTTAGGTATTCATCAGTCTCACAGTCAGCTGTGAGGGGGAAAAAAGAGAAAGTGTTTGAAGGAGAGAGGGAAGAAAGTGATGGAAAAAGGGAAGGACCACTGGTTATTTTTCTCCAGCGTCCTAACAAAGGGTAACAGGTTGCCAGCAAAATCAGAAATGCTCTGTAGAGAGTGGTTTTAAGAACAGGGAAGCAAAGGGTCTCAGGATGCTGCGTTTCACAGCCTATGCAAATATCATAGTTTCTGCAGTATGACTGTGGAAGCAGAGAACATAACTTGCCTACACTAGGGTATATAAAAACTTGCTATAAAATTATGGTGGTCAGTGAATTCATCACAGACCTCAAGCCTCCATTCCTGTTTTACAGCCCCTGCCACTGCCAAATTTGCTGTTATTGTGTGAGACTATTGCAGGAAAACAATAACCACAGCCCTACTTTGAACAAAAGGCAAGCACTTCCTGTACACATGGATCCCTTGTGGTTCTCAAACTATCAGGCAGGATCCCCAGGGAAGGGGATAAGACTTGTTCAAGGGGGCGAGAAACTTACAGGCCCTGATTCCTCCTCCTCTGCTTCTCAAACCATTTATGTCCTAGAAGGGAAGAGAAAGCCAAGGAGGGTGCTTTGAGCCTCTGCCTGAGGGAGGAAGAGGAGGAGGAGAACTATTTCCTTGTAACATGCTAAAATATGAAGATCTCCCAGTCTGAGCCACTTCAGCTTTCTGTGATCTTCTCATTGGACAGGTGATTATAACCCCACTGCAACCCCCTAAAAAGTACACTATCCCTTTCCTTATTTCCATTTTGGTTAGCTCTGTATGCTGTGTTTTTTTGAATTTCTATCTTGTGTGTGTCATTGTACTCTGCATTTTTCTAAATAAAACCTTCTTAACTCATCCAAAACCAGAAGTCCTCCCAGTTAGTACTGCTATACACTGGTGCAAACAGTCCAAACTTTAACCAAGCCTCTTGCAAAGCTATTTCCCCCAAGATTTGAAGTAAAGCTGACAGCTGGTGGGGACCCCCCAAATCCCGTCTACCTGCTCTTTCCATTAACAGATCAATCACTGTAATTACATGTGGCAGATGAATAGCCAGGCTGAAAGTGGAAGGGCTGGTGCTGGTCGACTTCTGGCTCCTCTGGTTCTGGGGGGAAGGTTGGACCAAGGGCTGAGTCTCCAGATCCAGGTGTGGTGGGTGCTGATGGCTGGGCAGGACTGAGAGGTGTTGGGGAATCCAGATCCAGCAAATGCAGAATATCAGGAGTCATGTTTGGTGCTTGTTCATGCTGCTTCTGTACCTCCTGAGCCCGTCTGACTTTCTCACGTTGACGCTTGATGGCAAGAACACGTTCACGTACAGCTTTGGCCACCAGCTTGTAGTCTGCCTCACAGACAAAGCCTAAATCCACCTGCATGAGGGGAAGGTCCATATGGGAAAGATAGGGAGTAAGAACAGCCTGTCAGCCAAGTTTACATGTCACTATCTGGCCAGCCACAACACTATCCTGGAGCCAGGCCCTTGGGCACTGAGAGGCAGAGCCCTCTGAACCAAGACCAGTGAAATTTCCCATGGCCCAACTTGGTCATGCAAAAACGTAACTGCAAATGAGACTTTCCACATCACTGATACATATGCCTGGAACAATGGACTAAAAACATAGGGTTGCAAGGGATCTAAAGGTCCTCTATACCAACCTCCTCCCCCCCCCCAACCCAGTTGTTCTCCAGATATGTTGGGTTACAGTTCCCATCATTCCAGCCTGGATAGAGGATTCTGGGAGCTGTAGCAAAACTGTAGCTATTCTAAGCTCTGGACTGCAGTCCTACTTTTAAACTAAGCCAAGAGGCAGCCTCTGAAACCTGTGCTCAGTATGACAGATCAGCCTAGAAAGATCTAAAGGAACATGGGAGAAAATGCATCAGAGACTTTAGGGCTGTCTCTACATCAGGACTGAGAAATGTGGTTTTCCGAATGTTTTATGGTCTACAGCTCCCCTCAGTACTAGCCAGCATAGTAAATGGGGAGGGATTATGGGATTTCCAGTCCAAAACAAATGAGGGCCACAGTCACACACCAGTGATCTTAATTTTTGTGATTAGAGGAGACAGTTTTCCATTGCTGCTACATCAGTTTGAGCCCAGGCATCTCTTCTTTTTGCTCCCTTCTGCTCTGTGAGGCTTCATAATTCCTAGACTTGCTCCCCCATCCCACCCTTTGAATTACAGCATGATGTACCATTTCATGGGCAACTTCCTCAGCCACATCCTTGTAGAGCTCAAAATGGAACTCCAGGGCATTGTTGTCTTTATACTTTCCATGAAGCTTTTTCGTGTCATCCATCCTCAACCAAAGCTTCAAGTTGGACTTCACCCCATCGTCCTCCTCTGCCAGCTCCACATGGACCCCTGTGTCCTCCTGGAAGAAAGAGTGATCAAGAAGATCCTGGATGGTGTATCTGCAAAGAAGGAATGGTAAATAAAGGAGATGAGCTAATGATTAAGACCCGACAAAAAGAAGTACTGCTTGGCCCAGCACATAACTGATGTATGGAATTTGCCACCGCAAAATGTGATAATGGCAACTGGCTTAGATGGCTATAAAAAGGATTAAATTATTTTATAGAGAACAGGTCTCTCAAAGACTGATTGTCAAAGTTAGAAATGGAAAAGGAATTAGTTGGATTTGTATTTCCAAGAGGAAATATCAATTTCACACCTTACAAGACTCATGGTGGAATGCAGCAAATCTTGCCTCAGAAATCTGTACATTTGCCAGACTTGTGATGTTTTTCAGAGAACCTCATGCACACCACAATATAGAAAAGAGGTGGAATGAGATGCTGGTGAGAACGCAACAAGAGAAAGACTGACAAAACCTCACATCCCTAGTAATGATTACAATATCTAAGCTTGGAAAAGTTACTCTTCTGGACTACAACTTAACAAAATTTCTCATTAAATATAACCACTGGGTATATGGGCTACAGGCTCTGTGAGAAGTAGCCCAGAATATAACATAGCTCTAGGCTTTATGCAATCTCAAAGCTCAGAAACAGTATACTACAGGTGTATAGTGGGGTGGAGGGATAAAATGATGACATTGCTCCCTCAGATAAGAATGATCTCTCTCCAATTAATTCTTCCATCTCTAGCATTTGCAGAGTGTGAGACCCTGAAAATCACTCACACCTGGAACTTATTTGCTATGTTCGAACTCCCTTGGTCCATTTCTAAATACTCAACTGAAGATTTAAGTTATTGCAATTTGTGGACTGAAAGAAAATTTAATTGGGAGGCAGAATTCTTATTGGGAGGGGGGGCAATGCCAGTGTATCAGTTTTTGGGAAGCAATAACAGGAAATGCATATTCCCTGCAAATGATGCTTCTGGCCTTCTCAAAGGCATTTGTCAGGCTATCATGGGAAAGTTTGGTGGATGTGACAGACTATTGCTCTGGTACAGCAGGATTCTTCTTTCATGCAATTTTTAAAAACAAAAGACATATAAAAATGTGTCACACCCTTATTTGAAGCCTGATGTTGCAAACATGGATAAGAGTTCCAAAACTCAAGTTCAGTCTTTTATATTCTCTTCTCCAATTCT
>NC_056527.1:81666485-81778898 GCF_019175285.1 Sceloporus undulatus | reverse complement strand
GTATGTGGTGGCTAGTTTCCAATTGTACCCCACAAACATCTCATAGGTTTTTTTTTCTTGCCTGTGCCAAAATATTTTCAAATTTTAAAAAGGAAGAACAAAGAATTTGAATATATGGTTGTTAATAACATTTTGACGCAAACAACTACACAGTGTTCTATTCAGGAAATGAAAAGACATGAAGAAATGGGCTAGCTGTCATACTGACAGATGTAGTGAAAGCAGTCAAAGGATACAATATGAAGTCAGACCAAATCATGTCAATAAGGCTTCAGGGAAAAGTTATCAGCATAATCAAGTATATGTACCAACCACAGAGGAAGAAGAAACTGAGAGATTCCATGGAGGAGTCCAGGAAGAAATTGACAACACACCAACACAAGATTGCAAGCTAGTCATAAGCGTCTGGAATAATGTTTCTAGCAAGGAAGAATAAATAACAGTATGAAGATTCTGACTAGGTACAAGAAATGAAGCAGGAGACTGACTGATAGCATTTTGTGAGGCCAACAGTCTATTTGTTGCAAATACCTTCTTCATACAACCAGAGAGGAGACTAAACACATGGACATCGCCAGATGACCAATACAAAAATCAGATAGATTATATATAGATTATATAAAGTGTTAAGATATACAACTCAACACTAAAATCAGAATCGTCCAAGCCTTTATATTCTCCATCACCGTGTACAGATGTGACAGCTGGACAGTGGAAAGCCAACAGAAAGAAAATAAACTCATTTGAATTGTGGTACTGGAGAAGAATGCTGAAGATACAGTGGACAGCGAAAAAGACATACAAATGGGTCCTTGATCAGACCTCTCCCTGGAAGCCAAGATGGCTAAAGCGAGGCTGTTATATTTTGGCCACATCATGAGAAGGCATGACACACTAGAAAAGACAATAATGCTAGGGAAGGTAGAAAGCAGCAGAAAGAGAGGAAGACTGTACGCCAGATGGGTAGACGTGATCATGGAAGTTATGGGCCTGAATTTACAGGACCTAAGCAGAGCAGTGGAAGATATCTCATCCACAGGGTCACCATGAGCCAGGGCTGACTTGAGAGAACTTAACAACAATAAAAGCTATATCACCTAAACCCAGGCTGTTGTCAGTGGATATGTTGCTCCCTACCTCTCATTCTTCTTCATTCGGATGCAGCCCTCAATGATCTCCTTCAGCTCAGGTACCTTCACCTTGGCAAAACTGTTGGGTTTCAGGCCCTGCAATGAGAAAGGACAGAGGTTCAGGCTCAGATAGAGTCAGGAAGTGGGTGAGGAAGTACAACTGAAGGCAGAATGCAACGTCCAAACCACTTGTCCCATATGAGTATTATTCTGCCCACAGACAATATGCCCTAGCAGCCTAATCAGGGATAGGCCTATGGCAAATAAGACAATGCCCTCTTAACTACCCCTGCCAACAAACAAGAAGATATAAACTTTACTTGTAAGGAAGAAGTTTGGTAGCAAATTAGATGTATTTGGCTCAGTTTCTGGTAAACCCTTGGCTTTGCCTTGGGTGACTTTGTCCTCCAAACCACTAGCCTTAAGATTCATCAGATAGTATTTAGCTTCAACCTGGAGAGCAGAGCTGTTTGCTATATTTTCACAACAACCTGTATCCTCTCATAAGCACATCTTTTATTTACCCAGAGCTCAGACTCAGAGCAGTTTTAAAGAGCAAGAGCATATGTCCCTTTACCTTTTCCACTGAGTGCACAACTGACCCAGTCATCTGAGACCATTTTACGCTACACAGATATGGAGCTATGAATCCACTTTAATTGCCATGGCTGCATCCTATGGAATAATAGAATTTGTAGTTTGAGAAGGCACAACTGATTCCTGGCAGAGAATTCTAAATACCTCATGAAACTACAAATCCCAGGATTCCACAGGATGCAGCCATGGCAGTTAAAGCACAATCAAAGTGCAACAATTGTGTAGTTTGTAAGGTCCTGGACAAAGGGGACATCTAAGTAGAAGAACATGAATTCTACATAAATTTAATTCCATTCTTTTTACACACTAAAACACAATCAAAAGGACAGAATATAAGAGGTTCAAACACATATATAGGCAGCCTGCCTCCATCTTTTTAAAACATGATACAGGTTAAATTATCTTATCTAGAATTCCAAAATCCAAAATACTCCAAATTCCAAAACTGTCCACAAGGATGACTAAGATAGTGACACTTTTGCTTTCTGACAGTTAGGTGTACGCAAACTTTGTTTCATGCACCATATTATTAAAAATACTATGTATAAAATTACCTTTAGGCTATGTGTATAAGGTGTATGTACAACATAAATGAATTTCATATTTAAACTTGAGGCCCATCTCCAAGATATCTCATTTGTTTTGCTGTTATGTACCTCCAAGTCATTTCTGACTAATGGTGACCCCTAAGATGACCATATAACAGAGTTCTCTGGGGCCAAAAGGGTGTGACTCACCCAATGTCATCCTGTGGGTTTCCATGGCCAAGTGGGGATTCAAACCCTGGTCTCCAGAGTTGTAGTCCAAAACTCAAACCACTACACCATGCTGGCTCTCATTATGTATATGCAAATATTCACCAAAAAAAATCCAAATCACTTCTGGTCCATTTCTGGTGCATTTCAGGTAAGGGAAACTCAACCTGTAATGGCTATTCTATATTAGACAACTCTAACATTTGGCCCATCAAGTTGCTTCCAGCCTCCTAGTTTAAAAGCACAGAAGAAGACAAGCACCCAACCATAGGGCAATAGAGAAATATTTTAATCCATGGGGAAACCAGTTGGTCAGAATCCAAACCTGGGTTGGATAGGGATTCTGTCTCAGCAGTTACATGTGAGTGGAATTCCATGTCCATAACAGCCCAATACTTTCCTATGTCTATTCTTCACTGATCTTAGAACTCTCTCACACAGTTTCCACATCCTTCCTCCTAATTCCCAAATCTGCACCAGTTTCAGATTTGTTGGAAACTTATCACCAGAAAGCTTCTCTAACACACGAGTGCAAGGAGTGGAGCCCATAACGGAAAGGGATAGGCCAAGCTTCTTGAGAAAGAAGAGGCTGTGCTCGCTCTCCCTCCCTCCCTCTCCCTCCACCACTCCTTCTTCACCCTCTTCCTCACCGAGGTGACCTTGCGATAAATCTGAGCTGCATTCTGGCATTCCGAGTAGGGGTACTCTGAGGTTGCCATTTCCAGCATGCACATGCCAAATGCATAAACATCCACGGCTTCATCATATTTCTCCTCGTACATCTCTGGGGCCATGAATTCAGGAGTTCCTGAAAAAAGGAGGAAGGAAGGGATTTTATCTTGAGCTTCCAACCCTTAGCAAAATTCACTCACCTTCTACCATCATATCACCCCACAAGAAATAACTTTAACAGACAACAACACATAACAACAATATCTGAATAGGCTTCTAGCTATCTACAGGATACACTTTAAGGTACCTCTTTTGACCCATAAATACCTTGAGGATAGCAGGTCTAAAAAATTACTTCTTTCATAACAGTTTTGTAACCCAAGCAAAACATTCTTGATAATGCTATCTATGTACCTGATAATCTTTTTTAAAATGCTGGAAAAGTAGGCAGAAAGGCATACTTGGCAACTGATCCTCATTTACAAACTCCCAGTCTTCAGAAGCCTCAAAACAAGTTTGAGTATACTCCAGAGGTAATGCAATAATTTTCTGACTTTAACTGGTCTTTATCTGGCTGGTGTACAAATGAGTAATATTCACATTCATCCATGGGATCACCATATGGCAAAGTCAATGCACATCTGAAACTGAACCTTTTCCTCCTGCCATGTCCAGTCTGTAATGTTTCAGTGCACATTTGGAGAAGAAGGGAATGACTGGTGGGACAAACTGTTTAATTTCACTTTTTTTTTAAACACTGTGAATTTTTATGTAGATTTTTCCATTTGGAAGCATGATTTGCACATACTCATCATCTTTGCACGCACTTTTTAAAAATGTATATATTTTTCTGCTGTTATTCACATTTTATCAAATATGTTTTTTGAAAGCCCTGAAACACACAGATTTCTGAACACGTGTGATCTGGGCAGCACAGACCAGAAAAATCCAACAAACTGATTCTTCACAGGTCTCTAGTAATTTTTAATTATTGTGCTGTGTATATCCCTGTTCTATTTATCCTCAAACAGAGATAGAAAAACCATGGCCAATGAAACATATCTTGGCCATTCATACATTCTGTCATCCATTCAATACCCTTCATGTACCTATGACACTCTTGGCAAATGATGCACGCTTGAGTGTGGCTAGACCAAGGTCTCCAATTTTGACGGAGCCTGTGGGACCCGTGATGAAGATATTGTCACATTTCAAGTCTCGGTGGATGATCGGAGGTGATCGGGTGTGCAGAAAATGCAGTCCCCGCAGGATTTGCCTGCTCCATCGCTGAAGAACCTTCAGCTTCATCTCCTTGAAGCGCTTCAAGTACCTACAAAAAAGGAATGGCATTAGAATAAGGCCACCTTGCCATAACCAGTTGTGGTTCTCACCTTTGTAGCATGGGGAAAAACAAGACCTTGGTTCCTATGATATGATTCTGAGCAATTCATCTTTGGAATTCATCATCAACATCACCATCATCATCAACATCACCTAAATACCAGCAAATTAAAAATACTACCAACAAAACTTTCCAACTGTTGGTCTATACAGAACCTAAACAATTTCATCCACTTGCAAGAGAGATGTATCATGTGGCTTGGGAGAAGCTGAAGGTTTGCAGATGCACAACAAAATCTTTAAGAGCAAAACTCTAAAGGTAAGGATATACCCAAAAACAGCCCAAAGGGGACAGTTAAGGGGAGGAATATTGGGCAAGAAATGGAACACAGTGTTCTTGAGGGGCCATGGCTCATTGCTGGATGGATATGATATAGTATAGTAGTGGGGAAGCCTTTCCAAACTCTTGGGCTACTCTTTTTCTAAGAATCACAAAAAAGTTAAGAATTACAATAGGCTGTCATCATACAAGCTGAATCTAGACTAAGACAACCTCTGGTTTTCTGGCAAATTAAACCAACTGTGAATAAAATTTATCTGAGAAAAGGGGTAGATGTGTTCAAGACTACACTGCAAGCTACCTTAGCAAACAGGCTATCTTCAATGGATTTATCCTGCCATTTGCCTCTTTTTACTGGTCTTGCTTTTCCCACCTGAGATAGGAATACTTGACAGATGTTAATAAGATGGGTTACGCATTAGCTAATTGCTCTACATGATACGTTTATATTCATAAGATGATTGCCCTCATTTGCAAATAAATTACCAAGAACTTTCACTGCACTTAATTCTTCAGTACATATCTCTCTGCCTTGTAAGAACAATCTAAACATTAACTATGTGGCTTGTAGATGCACGGAAATAATTGTTCTAAGAATTTTAAAAAGTATTTAGAAAATAGAGTTTTATGTAAATAATAGATTTCCCCTTCCCTGAAGGAGACTGCACATCAGCAGCTACTCCAGAGATAGCATTATGGAGTGGGAAAGAGATTGAGGAAACACCTACTCCAATGTGAAGAAGGTGGCAAAAAGTCTATAAATGGGTTGGGATCTCCCCACTTGACAAGCTAATCCCCATGTGAGCTCCCTTCTAGCAGTTTGTAAAAATTTGAAAAATGATGTCCCAGATGGTTTTCTAATATATCAACCCTAAGTAGATCACATAATATGTTTGCAAAATGGTTATCTTTTTAAAAAGTCTTCAGTCTGAAAAAAGACCATGTGTCTTCAGAATTCAGATTCAGAACACAGGTGGAAAAATCAAGTGGATTTAGAACTGCATGAGCCTCAGCTCCTAACCTATCCCACCACCAATAGCAACAACAAACAGCACACTCTCCTACTAGCCAATTAAGATAGGAAGACAAGGAGAGAATAAAAGGAGAGCCTGTTGAAGCAAACAGAGGTGAGTGGGAGAAGGAAAGGCTTAGATTCACCTCATATCCAGGAAAGCAGCAATTGCTCTACTAAGATGCTTTCCTTTTACCACAGACTGAGGGGAGAGGAAGATCAGGGCCCTCTGGTGGGATACCTTTCAGAATCTGTTGCCTAGGGTTCAAGCGGGCTCACTTTGACACATAGAAGGATTGGCCCCAATAATTTTACTAAGGTTTACCCACTTCCTAATGGATTTGGACCTCTGTGACAAAACAGCCAGTCAGTTCAGGCCGACTGAATGCCAAAAAACAAAACAAAAACAAAAAACAAAAGGGATTTCATTTTTAAAGTAGGGTGGATCCAAAATCATGTATATTGGTTTAAACAGAAGGTATACAGCAGGAATCCAGACTCCCAAACACTCTAAACGGCACCACTGTTCTACACAGAAATGCAGTGGATGTGTTCAAAGGCCAGAGACTTTGCAAGTCAGTCCATCAGCAGATACTGTACCAAGATTTATTTTCTGAATTTTTCTTTCTTTTTACAAGATTCATTGAGTATAACCAATCTGGCCAAGGGGCTGTTAAGATATGTCAGAAGCCCCATTGTACTGCCAGAGTGTAAGCTATATCACAGCCACAACAGATATATGGGGAGTGGAAGATAAAATAGGGCATTCATGGGTAGGCCAACATTAGAACCAGAGAAGACTCCACATCTGGGGTACATACACTTCCCCAGACCATGTCTACAGTCCACATTGATGGTGGGACTTCACATCAGTACTGGACTTTGTGCAAGGAAAGATTGATGGGAGTAAAAAAGGAGTGGGAAAAAGGAGAAAAAACCTACATAACTAATCCTGCATCAGCAGCCATCTCACTTGCATTGCTGTGACAGAGAGGAGTATATAGTCTAAAAGTTGAGGAAAGGAGTATTTTGGGCCACAGCTCCTGGACTCCTAGCCAACATCACAACATACCACTTGTGTGTAAACTCCACACACAACGCAGGATAGAGGGTGTGTGGCATCTCTGGCATCAGACAACACAAACTTAGGGAGAAATCTTGTTGGCAATGTCAGTGACTGCGGCGTAGACATGGCAAAAAGGGTAAAATGCCATGGGCACTGAGACAATGGGAGAGACAGCAGCAAAACCTGTCCCTGCCAGGAGAGAAAGCAGGCTCCTCGGCTTCTTGGCAGCTGGCAGAGCAACTTTCTCTGATGACAAAGACATCTTTCTCTGCTGCCACCATGCCCCGTCAAAGAAGTGCCTCATGCCAGCATAATGGACTGTTAACGCCAGCATAAGGCACAAACAGGATTCTGGCCCTAAGGCTCACAAGAGAAAAATAAACAGAGGAAAGAAAACTTTGCCCCCAAAAAGGGCACTTTGGACAAACAGAATGTTCTCTGGGACGTGAGAGCACATTGCTAGCATTTCCTAGAGATTTACCTCACTTTAGGACTCCAGACAGAAACACAGAACAACAACATCCACTCCACTCCAACACTGCGGGAGACCTTAAAAAAGCACTCCAGATAGCTAAGATGAGGGAAACTGTGGCTCTCCTGAGCATCAGTCACAATGGTGAGGGATGATGGGAGGAGTTAAACACCTACAAGATCAGTATCCCCATGCCACAATTTTTCAGGTGAGCCTTCAAGTTCCTCATGCTTGGCACACTCAGAAGAGAATTAAGGAGGCAATTGTGATAATCATAGCTTTAGAGAGAAATACCTTTTGAGAGTAGATATTACAAATCCCAGAATGCTACCAACCAGCATGGCCAGTAGAAATGAAGAGGGCAATTGTGATTCTCATAGCCTGGGGTGAAAATAACTTTCTTTTCAAATTACAAGTCCCAGAGCATGGCCAGTGATTGTGCTAGTTAGGAGATTCTGGGAGCTGTAGTCAAAAAGTAACATCTTCTGAGCTCTGGTATTGTTGCTGCAACTGTTTCCCAAGTCTCTCTTCCATCCTCTTTTCTATATGCTAACACTGTGACTTGTGGGAAATGCACTGCTATAACATTCCCATCCATCACCCAATACCCAGCTCCAACAGTGGGAAGCAGTGTCTCCCATGCAGAAGGAACACACTTCAATCCAACTACTGCCACTGCTCTCCAAGCCCTTTTGCACAGTAGGAATATTGCCTTGAAACAAGAAGTAGAATAGGAAGTTCCTGTTTGCCCATACAGACAGACAATTTTTTTTTACTGCAGCCATTACATAGGAAAAGATGAACATAATCTCTGTAACTGCAGTCATGAGGGTCACTTGCTGGCACCCAAGTGGCACTATTTCCCCCTCTCCCTCCCTCTCATACACCTACTAGATCCTGGCTGTGTGTATCCCAGAGGCTGACCACTGCTCACTACTCTGTGAGAGTATCTGCATTCTGTTAGTATAAATACATATTTATCCTAACTTGACACCACTGTAACTGTCATGGGTCCATCCTAAGGAATCTTGGAGTTTGTAGTTTGGTGGGGAACTTAGAATTCTCTTCTAGAGAGCTCTGGATACTTCAGCCCTAGAGCTTATTATGGTAGAGAATTCTAAACATGCCACCAAACTACAAACCCCAGAATTCTGTAGGAAGGAGTCATAACAGTTTGCTACCAAACTTCATTTCAGGAGTGGCATTTTCAGTGGATTTAGGGAGCCAATTTTCTGTGAGCTTGGAACCATTTGGGGGCAATTCGGACTACCAAAAATGGCTCCAAAATTATTTGGGTGAGGAAACAATCCAGAATGAATTTTGAAAAGGGTTGTGTGTTTTTTAAAAAATGTTAAACATGCAGACCCCACTACAACGTATTTAAAAATTGAAATGCCACTCCTGGAAACTCGCAGGTGAACCAATTCAATTTCTTTTATGCTCCTCAAAAGGATGACCAAGAGAGTCTCAGGTAGCAAAAACAGTTTTTTGGGGGGGAAGGGGCTTCTTGTGACCCCCACAGTTGCACTTTGCCCAGTCCTGATATAATCTTACCCAGAGCTCCTGACTGATGGGAGAAATATTTTGCCACAGCACAAAAGAGGTAAGAGCTTTGGGGTCCCCTATCCCTTCATCTGCCCAACTACTACTGCAGTTGCTTCCCTCCCTCCTCCTCCTCCCATCACCACCTGGTCAGTTCCATGCTCACGTTTTGAGGGTGCCTGAGGTCATGAGTTCTGTGATCAGCACAATGCAGACCTGTCCTTTGACAGAAGACTTCCATGAATCGTAGAAACGGACAATGTTGGGATGTTGGAGACCCTTCAGCATATCCACCTCCTCACTGAAGCGCTGCCGTTCCACCTTGGACAGCTTCCGTGTCTGACATCAAGAAGGAAGGGAAAAAGCATGAGAGAATGGCAACAGTTGTCACTGCAACAGCCAAACCATACATATGTTTTTTATACTGAATTTTTCTTTTATATGTAAGAAGATTCTTACACATTTGGTAACATTCACTAAGACAGATCTTAGAAAAGTTATTTTTTGCAAGTTATATTTTTACAGCTTCCAGAATCCTCCATTTGGAGGGATTCTGAGACCCGCAGTTACAAAATATAACTTTCCCAAGATCTGAATTATGCAAAAACTGAACTTCAATTGACCATGGATTAATTAAGCATACTACAAAATACTCATCTTTGGTGAAGTGCGGGGCTCGACAGGTGGCCGATTCAATGCCACCCCTTTGAGCCCTGGATGGAGGCCATGACAAGCAGACAATGCGGTTTCTGGAAGGACGAAAAAGAACCCGCTTCCTGGAAGGGGTGCCAGAGGTGCGCTCGTGCGCCATGATGATGCCCCTTCCACAGTATGCCAGTTGGGTGGGGTGGTGCCCATGCGTCATCATGGTGCACCCCTGTGGACGGGCATGTGCCATAATGGCACATGGGCAGTGGAACAAGGGCTTGGAGCGTGTGAACGCTCAGCCCTACCGCAGCCCTAGTATGTGTTCAGGCCGGCACAAAGAGCCAGTCTGTACTGCCTCATAGTCTTCCAACTGAGCCCCAAAAGAACTGCTACTGCCATTTGTAGTTTTGTTTTCAAAGAAGTAGTCCCTCCTCCTGACTTGATAACTGACCATATTCACATCTTCATTGACATAGAGAATGAGGAGGCACGCTCAGGAGGAAACAACTGCAAGAATCAGTGACTGTCACTTAGCAAAAATGGCACCCCATGAAGGCTGAGCAGCTGACGCACAATTTCAGTCTTACTTTGTCCAAGGTAAACCTTGGCATCAGACCAGGGTGTGGCACTTGTCACTATGCCCCTCATTGCTCATCCCCCTGGGCTGCATCCTTGGATGCTTCCCTTCGCCTCTAAATTATGCCATACTTTAGAGCTAGATAGAAGCTCTAGGGCTTTCCTCTTTTAGACATACAATCTTATGGAGCCAGAATGGCAGGGACGGAGGCAGTTTGGGATTCAGAAGGACTAAAGCAAAGCAGAAAGTGCCTTTCTGGGATTTCCTTCCCTCCCTCTTTAGTTGCCCAAGCCCAGTGTCCTGGTTGTGCATCTTGCTAAGGTATCAAGCCCTCTCTTTCTACTCTGGAGATGGTGAATGGTGGGAGAACTTCATAGAAAGGAGTCATAATAGGAACAATAGGAGAAAATGAGCTACTTGCAGCCTCTTCCTGGCTCTGCATCTGTATTCTGTGGCCATGAACTACCCCTGCTTTTTCTGTCCCCTCTCTCCGGAAACCACAGAAGGACAGTACACCTTAATATAGATTTTTTCATACCATTTTCCTCCAACCTTGGGTATATGGGCTTCACCCACCTGCCACTGAGCTCCATCCTAATGCATAGTCTAGTCTTTGCCTCCCTTCAATTTATGAGTGACTGGGAATGGGAACCATGTTGCAGGTTAGAATTCTAGGTAGATTCCCAGTTCTAATCATAAGACCTATGCCAGATCAAATCATATACAATCTAGTAAAGCACTAGATTGTTATTTCCCATTGTGGTCACCCAGACACTGAAAGGAAATCCCACATGGAGGACATGAATGTGATAGACTTCCACCGTTGTTTCCCCAGCCACTGCTTGTACACAGAACTGTCCTGTCCCTGATTCAAGGGATAGCCATTATGAATAGCAACCACTTATGTTTTCCTCCATGAATTTGTCTAAATCTTTTCTAAAACCATTTGTCTCTGTGGCCACCATCACATCTTGTGGTTGCAAATTTCATAGTTTAACTATGTGCTCTCTGAACAGTTCTTCCCCTCTGTCCTAAATTTGGATATCTCTGAGTTCCAATATGACAGAAGGGAAATAATTATCCCTTCTTACTTCTTTCACACCATGAATACCTTTATGCACATCCATCACGTCTGACTATTCTTCTAAGCTAAAAAAAAACCTCAAATATTTTAAGTTTCCTTCCAACTTATGTTCATTTTGATTGATTCCCCCCCCCCCCCCGAGCTCTACAAATCTTTTTTGAGGTATAGTGACCAGAAATGTAGTTGGAATGACAGATATGTATAAATGTATTTCCTAATGATCCTCAGAATGGAACTGGACTTTTTCATAATGGTTGCACACAGTGTTCTTTTCTTTAAGTTATTCAAGATGCAAAATAGTTGTACATGTGACACACTGTGCAGCAGACTGAATAACCCCCATGGCCCTGTGGCTCTTTACCTTCATAACTAGCTTTTGTTTATTGGGCTCATTCGCTTGGAAAATTGGAATTTGCAAGGTTGAAAAGGGGAAGATCTCATCTTGATGCTAAACTTACACAGGTGCTTAACTCACTTGACCATTGAACTGTTTGCCTCAGTCACTTTTGTTATTGGGTTTGAGAAACTTGTCAACTAGGGCTTTCTTGGTACTTGCTAAGCAGGATTCCTCACAAACCTGCCTTACCTATAATACCGGTAAGGTTTCCCCAGCCAACACCTGCTTTCACAAATGTTTAACTAGCCTACCTGCTTAACTAATTTAGGCCTGTTACAGACTGCCAAAATAAAGCTGCTCTGGGTCTCTTTGGAGGTATGCTGTTTAAATGATGCATGCACCCTAAGAATCTGGAAGCTGCACCAAAGCTGCACTCCAGTGCTTAGGAATGGAGTGTGGCTTTGGTGCGACCTCCGGACTCTTAGGAACCAGGCATTATTTAAATAGCAGACCTCCAAAGAGACCCGAAGCAGCTTTATTATGGCAGTCTGTAACAGGCCTTAGTTTGACTGCCTCTGAGGCTGAAGCTCAGCTGGGTTCTTTCCCTTTTGCTCCTTTAGTTGTATTTGTTATACTTTTATACTCCTTACTTGCTACAGGCGGAGTGTCCCTTATCCAAATGCCTGAGACTAGAAGTGTTTCTGATTGCAGATTTTTTTTTAATTTTGGTATATTTGCATATAGGCAATGGGATATCTTAGGAAGTCCCATTTTTTCCAAAGTATTCATTTGCTGGAAAAATGTAAAACAGAAAAAAATGTATTATGTAATATTTTTCTTTAGTATAATGAACAAAATGTTTAAGACAAGGTATTTGTGTGTTTACTCCACCAAAATTATTTATAAAACCTATGTAACAGGCAGACTTTTATGTAAGACAGTGTACAGTATAGTATCTGATCACTGCAGTTCCTAGTTTTGGTTTCCTTTCCTCAGTTCTTTTATGAGAATGGGTATTTTATGTCTACTTGGCCCGATTTAAACGGGTCTTTGCGCCCCTGTCACGTGCTAGGGGTTGGCCAAGGATGTAGTGTCCATATCGGCCTCACCCCTAGCACGTGACGGGGGTGCCAAAATGGCGGCACCCTGTACACATGGGCACTGCCATTTTGACGCGATGGACGCATAGCATCCGCACATCCCGGTGCCTTTGTGAAGCCACAAGTGCGCCATTGGCACCTTGCGGCATCACAAAGGCACCACAAGAAGAACCCGCAGTTTGTCTGCTGCAGCTCCCTCGCGGAGCAAACCAGGGCGACGGGAGACCACCCTTTTTTGGCGGTCTGTATCTCGCCCTTGACACTATAAAGAACTAGAGGAGACAGTGTTATTTTATTCATTTTTATGAGTTTTATGGGGGGGGGTGTCTCAATGGAAAAAGAGTTCAAGACCTTTTCACTTCATTTATAACAAAAAAATTAAACAATTAATACATTTGATTTGTAATTGTTTTCTCAATAAACTGTATTTTTACAAACATGATCATTTTACGATAAATCACATTTAACAAAGTAACAAAGTGACTTTCAATTTGTAAAAAGTGTTAACATCCCATTTTTAAAAATTGTTTGTTTCTGGAAAATTATTTTTCTCCCATGTCTTCAAAATTTCCAGAATTTTTCACATTTCTAGCTGTACATATATGATCTTAGTTTACCAGGTTTTTATACTCCTTACCAACTTTTAATTACATCTGCTCTAACCAACAAGACCAGGAGGATCTCAAATATATTTTTTAAAAGTGTATCTGAATCAGCTACAAGGCTGCACCAGACTCCAGTCTGGAAACCAAAAGGGGATTTAGGTCAATTGAGCCTCCTGAGATTGGTGACTTTTAGAGGGGAGTAGACAGTGAGTGATAATTAAGGAGAGGATGTGGGCAGGTTGAACTCTTCTGGGAATGCAAAGCTTTGACTTACTTTATGCCTCCCTTAGTATATGCACATCTATACTTAAACTCTAGGGTTTAAAATGAACTTTTAGAAATGAGGTTTTAAATTGAACTGTGGTCTTGACCAGTTGAATAACAGTGTCATAAAAGTGGTCTGGAGGTTATACATTCCTATTTGCACCAGAAAATTCAAGTTAATGAATGCTCCTTCTAAATTTGTTCAGTACTAACCACAAAGCTAGCACCACCTCCCCATACGGGAACAGCTAGGCATTGCCCTATCCATCTCATGGAACAGCTAGACATGGTCCTATCCATCTCATCAGCAATTTATTCACATTCATAAAGCATACACTGAAAGAACCAGGGGAAGGGGTTCAGAGAAAAGAATTAGGTCTGGTCTCCACATGTTGGATACTTAAGTGGTAGCATATGAAATTGCTAGAAAGGTCTACACCATTTCAGACTTGGGAAGGCACTGCTTTTGTATTTTTTACTGCTAAAATAACTCCCTGAAAATAGGGGTGGGAAAGAACAAAGCAGGATATCAAGGCTTGGGTAAGAATTTTGCTCCTTCAGTTGTATATGGTTTGTAAGATGTTTTGTATGGAGGAAGAATTCAGGAGTGCTATTCTGTGCCTGCAGCACAAAGTGATACAGTCCAACCTGTCACCTCTGCATTCTACCACCTTGTTCGGCTGCACATGTCCACCCAGGCTTAGCTGGTTAGGTAGTAGTGGGTCACTCAAAGGTTTGCCCCTGCCTTACATCCCACACAAGTGTAATGCTAGAGCAGTGCAAGAATCTGCACACATGTGGGCATCCTAGTCTGAAACAGCATCGATTCTGAGTCACACAGATTGGTGTTCCCTAAGGAACCATTGTTTGTTTCAAATACTAAAGGGGGGAGGGCAGGACAAAAGCACCACTCACCAAATACAGTCACCATATGCCAATTGACTACTTTTTTAACATACATGTGTGTATTGTGCATGCATGCACACATCCAGGCTCCCTGGTGGGTGACAGGAAAGCTGGTGGCAGCGGGGGCCGCGGGGGGATATTCAAGCCTAGTCTTCTTGTTCAAAGTTTTGTTCCATGAAACATCAGTGGCAGAAGGGATGAACGCAGCTTTTTACTGCCAGGGAGCAAAAGAGCATCATAAAAAGTCCTTCCTAAGCTTCCCCACCACCCCTACAAACATGCATACAGGCAGTACAAAGCTTCCTAAAGCTGTACTGATCATACTGGCCCATAGCAGAGAACCTCGAAGCCCAGACAAAGGGAGGGCAGACAGGGCAACGGGAAAGAAAGCACAGAAACCCAGGACGTGTTGCCGCTCTTGGAAGGGAAGGGAGGGAATTCTTGTGTAGGCAGGGGGGTATTTTGTAGCTGTGGAAGGGGAGCCCTACAAAGCCCTGTCCTGTGACAGAGATAGGTTGATAGTTTTTGCCTAGCTACTCTCCACAGCCTGCTTTTGCTCAGACAGCATGCTTTCTTCACTGGTGCCTTGTGCAGGATGGCTGATCTTCTCCTTCTGAAATGTGTGCTGGGAGGTAGGAGGGGGCCAGAGAGTGAGGAAAGTTGCAGCTCCTTGCGAAGGGCAATGGCAAGGATCCAATCCTCCCGCGCTCCCAGTCCTGCCAAGCCAGAATTGGAACCCAGTTGGACAGGTGCCAAAACCGCTGCCGCCACCAAGTTCTCTCCTCCATCCAGTCACCACTGGAACAGAGGAGGCCATTTGGCTTGGAGGAGCTGGCTGTGAAAAGACGCTCCTCTGTATGTGTGCCTCTCTCTGCATGTGTAAGACAGAGAGAGAGAACAAAATTACAGAAGGAACTGAGTAGCATGTGCCTGCCCTCCTCCACATCCCAAGTGAGCTCAGCTGGAAGAAAACCGAGCAGGAAAAACAGACTAAACATGTTAAAAGGCAGCCCGTTTTTCCAGGGAGCCGGCGGCTGCAGTGGCGCAGTGCCCACCTGTTTGGCCACACGGCCTCCATGTGCCTGTGGGAACCGCCTCGTTGCCCCATTGGCCAGGATCTCTGTGGCGGAGCCGGAGGTGGATCATATTTTTACACTTTGGAGTGTTTATGAAGTTTTGCTACAGATGCAGCTGTGTGCTGTCAGCCACAAGTGAAAGCTTCATTGTACGCAGCTCAGGGGAGCGAGAGGAAGAGAGAGAAAAATTAGGCCAGAACAACTTCATAAATGAAGAGATGTTCATAGCAGAAAAAGGGCCCCCGCAGGTTGAATAAGGTAGAATTGCTGTTCAAGAGCGACTCCCCACCAGTGCAACAGAGAAAAAAGCTGCTGACCAAGTGATGGTCACCATGAACCAAAGAGGACTCACTGATTCGCAAGGTGGAACCTCTGGACTGGCTCCTGAAATATCTGGTATGCCACAAACCCACAACTTCTTAATGGCAAAGTCTAATTCTGCATCCACACATCATCGATGTGGAATATAAATTCTTTAAGTCTCAGTGTGTTGCCTTTACTGAATTCTAGAAAGGATTCAAGGCAACCTGAAAGCAAAACCTTCCAATGGTGTTGGGGACTCCATTTCAATGAGGTGGTAAATCCATTCTAGGTTGTAGTGTGAAGTTTAAAGAATCAATCTAAGCTACTGAACCTATTTTGAGGACAGGATTCAGCACTCTGGGCAGCTCCTTTAAAGTTCAGAAAAGATGCCCCAGCACAACAACGCAGAAACCACTAGCTGCCACTGCCCTCTGACCTGAAATTTCTAATTCCCAATTTCAAAGGTATAAAGAGTGAGGATTAGTTTTTGTTTTTTAAAGAAAATGAACCAGTATCATTTTCTTGGCCAGATGGCTCACTGGAATATATTAATTTGTTTTTGTTTTCTTCTTAAAGAGAACACCTGTTTTCTGGAGACACTCTGATTTTTGAGATTTGTGATCCAGATGGGCAGCCATGGAAGAACTAGTCTAGATCCTAAAGTGTAAAGATATACAACTAAGCAGCAAAGTTAGAATCGTCCAAGCCATTGTATTCCCCATCATGATATACAGATATGAGAGTTGGACAGTGAAGAAGGCACATAAAAAGAAAATCAACTCATTCAAGATGTAGTGCTGGGGAAGAGTGGTGAGGACACCGTGGACAACTGAACAGACAAACAAATGGGTCCGTGAAAAGATCAAGCCTCATATCTCCATGGAAGCCAAGATGATCAAACTGAGGCTGTCAAACTTTAGCCACATCATGAGAAGGCACGACTCATTAGAAAACACAATAATGCTAGGAAAGGTAGAGGGTAAAAGAAAGAGGGGAAGATGGCAAGCCAGATGGATAGACTCATTTACAGAGGTCAGGGGCCTGAATCTACATGGCTTAAGATGAGCAGTGGAGAACAAGAGGGCTTGTAGGTGTCTCATCTATAGGGTCACCATGGATCAGGATTGACTTGAAGGCAGTTAACAACAAGAACAAAATTTGAACACATGTGCAGCTTGTCCCCTGAGGGAAGGCATGGAGCTCCCCACACCCACCTACACAAGCATTTACCCTACAGTTGGCTCCTATCCTGAAGGAAAAGGAGGTTAACAGCAAAAGCATGAAGTCCCTTAGTCCTGGTGATTTTCTGTCTGTTTTTTCAAGATGCCCATTTCTATTCTAGCAGGCCTGCTGAATTTGTGACACAGGTCACATAAAACCACAGACAACAGCTATATGTGGTACTCACTTATTTCAGTGGTTGCTGATATTCAAAGTGAAATTGCTCCTTTTTCTGCAGCATGAATCTGAATAGGTGCTGCCTGCTTCAAAAAACCATTATCTTGTCCCCCTTTGTACCCAAGCTAGATTTTCCAGTAGCCCCATGTTTCTTATGCTTTGCTGTGGTAAGCAATGTAGTGAAAAGCTCATTTCCCACAAGGCTGTTCTGGGCTCTTCAATCTTACGTCTATTCAGAGAATGAGGCTGACACACAATGCCATATAATTTCTGTTTTACAAAATGGCAGAACTAAACTGACAAAGAATTCTCAAGGTACACACTGTGGCATTTATTACTAAGCAAGGTATAATAAAACTGCGGAGTCTGGGTCCCCTTCCCCCTATCCTAATTATCTTCTCTTTTTTAATGCTGACTTGAAAAAGCAGCTATTCTTGAACCAGGCCCAGTTCTCTACCATCTAAACCACACTAACTTTCAGGTGCTTTACCCCTTGCCTCAGTCACTTCTCCCTCATTCTTTTCTGCAGACTCCCCATCAACTGCCAACTACGGAAAAACAGGCAATATAATAAGGCCATTTCAGAGAAGTATCTTATATCCTGAGCAACCAAAAACTATTATTTCTGCAGCTATTCCATCTTTCCCTATTAACTATTTTTGTGATAATATGAAAATAGAATAACCTATGAAGGATTACAGTACAATCACACCTTGGAAAAGTCACTTTTTTCATTACAGCTCACAGAATCCCCTACTTATGCTATCTGGGGATTCTGGGTGTTGTGATCAAAAAATCATGTTTGTAATGATAACTGGTTAGCAGTCACCTAAAGTACCCATAAACTGTGTGGATCAGGAAGGAAGGCTACAAAATAAAAATCCTTAAACTAAAGGCACCAAAACTCCCTTCTAGAGGTAGGAACCACATTGTATCCCCACAGACCCTAAAACAGAGCCCCTAGTTTAGCTGGGGCACTGGGTTCAAACAACAGCTGCCTGGAGAGTCGACACTCAGTTGACACTGTTCCAAAGCCTTAGCTGCAAGCATGGGTAATGTGATATCAACCAAATTCTAGTAAGGGAGGGAGAAAGTTGAATCAGACTTAGAAGGAAAGAGCACCACCAAGCCTAGAAAGGCTCTTCCTTGAATAACCTCTTTGACATGTGTATACTATATACACAAAGAACAACATTTAGTGCACATCTAGCACATGTAGAGGCCCATAAAGTTACTCTATGAGCTATAAAATCCAGAATCTCCTAACCAGCCACCTTGCTGGCCACTCAAGATTGGGCATTCTGGGAGCTGTAGGCCAAAAAAGTAACGTTTCCCAATTCTGTCCCCACCTCAGCCTAGATATAGTTGCAGTTTTCACAATAAGGATCTAAAAAGATTCAAAGGAGGATGAACAAAATTAACCAGGTTTTATTTTAGAGTTAAATTTTAGGTTCAATTCACCATAGCTCCTGAATGCTGGGCTTTGGTTTCAAATTATATAAAGACACAATAAATACAAACATGTCTTTGTATATGAACAGAGTCCCTGACTATTTCAGCAAAGGCTTGGTGTAGACAGAGCAGTGTTTTCAGGCCACAAGACCCAACCTCTAAACAAATATGGTCTCCACAATTGTTCAGTTTAGAATTGACCACTGCACCCAATCTAAAAAACCTAGAAGCCCTTGTAATGGAGGTGATACCATCACCAAAACTGAAGTAAAGCTTCAACCAAAGTGGCTAAAATTACAGCCAAAAGACCCAGGCCCTTCAAATCCAAATCATGACAGCAGCATTTTGTAAAATACTACAGTGCTTGTACCCTCTTTCCACAACATCAAGGAAGCACAGAGTTACTCTTTCTTCTTGAGCCTGAGCATTTTGCTCATAATTACCTGGGCAGGTATTTGGTGACATGGTTTAAATAAAATTCTTGGCAAGGTGTCATTATAAATGTATGGCCTTACTTTGGTGTTTTAATATTATCTGCCTCAAGCATGAGATACAAAATCTGTATTACCCACCCACCCCAAAATTAAATAATAATATCCTGTGGTGCCAGATGAAAAAAGTCCCCCTACACTATATTCTGACCATAGCAACTTGATAAATAGCCAGAAAGACTTAAAAGGTCTTGCTGTCTGATTTTTTTCTAATGACCACCAAAAACATTAATGAATTAATAAATTCAAAATATTTGTCTAGTCCTGTTGATGGTGATCCCCAAACATTGCCTCTAGACTCTGTTCTCCTTTCTCTATGGACCCCCAAAAGGTGCACCCAGTTTTTCCTGACTCCTCTGCTCTTCAGTACCTGAAGGGAAATAATCATCTTGAGCAAATATTTATTTACTCCAAACTGTTTACCATCACCCTCCCTGCATCCTTCCCTACCCCTCACCCCCACCCAAAAAAGAAGGCCATCCATAAAACATTGCTTAAAACTCACATCTGGAAAACAGAAATAGATCCAGGCTGAACTTTTTGGAAGGGGGTGGTGGCAGGGTACTAATGGCTCAGGTTTGTGGCTTGGTAACCACAGATGTTTTAAAAGGCAACATAATGAAAAATTGCAGGAAAAAATAGGACAGAGTGGGACTCCCCCCCCCCTCTTTTTTCCCCTTTAAAGAGAGAACAAGTGACAGAAAATCCTGTGTTTGTGCTAGAGGCTTATCCCTAGCACAAGTCCTGCTTAAAAAAAGAAAAAAAAAGATGACTCTGGAGAGCTGGATAAATGCTTCTTATTTTTAGTTGGCCTCCCGAAAAGCATCTGCAAATTGAAGAGAGTTAGAAGAGTGACTCTGGGACATCAACCTTCTTATATAGTTGCTTTTCAGCAATTGCCAGCTTGTGACTATCCTGAGAATCCTGCACTGAAAAGCAGCCTAAACATTCATTAACTTCCTCATCCACTTGTTATATAAAGAAAGTAGTAAAGGTCCATGGCTAAATCAGACCCTAAGGGATGCAATTCAACTCCACCAGTTAACTGCCTATTTATTCACTCACTCTCTCTCATTTCTCGTGATCCAACAGATATCCAAAGGGACTTTTAAGCTTCACCTTCCTGGCTGCAGGCACTCACATGATCCAAAAAGCACCCCTAGAGCCAGCACAGGACTCCATAGGGTATAGAAGGCTATTGCCTGAGAGCCAAATCATGTTCCACAGCGACACAGAAATGCTCTCCATTTGTGCTAGTTTGTCTGGCATCTAATGTGAAGTTGAAGGCTTTCATGGCCGGCATCCTTGATTTTTTGTGGGTTTTTTGGGCTATGTGGCTATGTTCTAGAAGAGTTTCTTCCTGACGTTTTGCCAGCATCTTCTGATGATGGCAGCCACAGATGCTGGCAAAATGTCAAGAAGAAACTCTTCTAGAACATGGCCACATAGCCCAAAAAACGCTCAAAAAAACATGTCTAGCATCTAGTTTCTGTCTCCATCTCATCCCACTGAGTCCAAGTAACTCCATAGTTGAGCAATTGCTTTCCATGTAAAAACACTCAAGTCCAATCCCAGCATGACCAGTCAAAAATTTTTTTTGAGCAGGGATGCCAAAGGCCTCATCTGACTGGGGAGCCAATGCCACTTGCAATAGACAATTCAGGGCTCAATAGACTGATGGTCTCACACAGTATAAGAGTAGATTGTTATGTTCACTCCCTCCTCACCCACAAAGCTTTTTCGGGCAGACAAATAGAATGGACGGATGTGATACAGAACAGATGAAGTAGTACATGCTATGTTATGCGTTGCCTTGCCTTGCCCAGCTGGAGGCCAAGCTTGTCTTCCTATTCTCCCCGCATTCTACCCCACCCCACTCCATCTCCCACCAAATGGCTTCTTCAGCTCTCTGCCGCAGGAAGTAAAAATTATAACTTCTGAATATATGCTGAACTTCCTCAACTATCATCAACCCCACATGTCCAAGATCTGAGGAAAACAATGGATTTCATGGTCATAGAGTCCACTTTTCTAAAGTTGTTTTCTTATAACACTGCCTATCCCTAAAGCCTTCCCAAGACAAATGTTCACTTACCTGGGCCAGCCCTAACATCAGGCAGACTGTGGCGGCTGTTTCAGGCTGCAGATTTTAAAAATATTTTTTAAGGATAGCAAACTGTTATTAATTCTTATTTTTTTACTGCCGGGAAAGGGGGAAACACACACATGGGTTTTTTTGTTTCAGGTACCAAACTAAATTGGTTGCACCTTCACTTTGTGGTGAGCATGGAGCAAAATGTCAGCTCAGTTCTATTTCCTTGTATGCTCTTCAGAAGCTCCTCCCATTCTACATAGCAAAATTACTCTATCTGTTGGGGGTGAGGGGTGGGGGGATATAATCCAGTCCCAAAGAATCAGAATTTGGAAATGTTATGTGTTTAGAGTACTGCTTCCAAATCCTCACTACAAACATGGGGTTTCTAGAAGCTGTGGTCCAAGACAGTAATTTTTCCAAGCTCTGCATATGATGTTCCTTTTCAAAGAGATATTTTAGTACTCAGCTCTGTACTGCAGAATGAAAACTTTATGTCACCCTGCAAGCACATCCATCCCAGCCTTTGATACAGGTGACTTGTCAAGCCTAAAGCAGCAAGGCTAGGATGTGAGGATAAGAATCAAGGTCCAAAGAGACCCAGCACATGACCATAAGATAGCAAGGAGCCTCCATCTTGACCCTCCCCCTATCACCACCGTCACTCAGTTTCTGTCCTATAACCAACCATTTTAGGGAAACTAATCTTCTTTGCAAATATGGACTTGGACCCAAGTAAGACCAAATGCCTGAGAGCACTGAATGCGGACTTTGAACAGCAACAGTGTGATGGAAGATGCAAAAGAAGGTTCTTTGGCCTGTGACCTCAAACAGCATAGTTACAAGCCCATCTGGTAAAAACGCATCTTCGTGAATATAAATGCAGGAAACAAAGAATGAAGAATGCCAGCCACATTTCCATGGCACCAAAACAACAAACTGTAAGTAGGGGGTGTGTTTCTTTATTTTTCTTGGATTTTGCAAAGAAAATGAAAATCCACTGTAGATTTTTATTTTCTTTGCAATGCCCAAGAAAAATAAAGAGATACATATGAAATAATAGGGATACATATTGATGGCTAGAGACAGGGAAGTGAAATCCAACAACTAGACTCCAGGATCCCCAATTTTAAAAGTGTTTCCTCTCTCAACTATATTATCATGGACACATTCACATATGCAACCTAGAATATTTGCCATCATCTGCCATCAACTGACGGAGTCAGTTTCTATGCAAGACAACATGCAATATTCCAAAGCTACTATAAGAATATCTTAGTCTCTAAGAACTCCCTGCTGCTGAACCAGAATTACTAAATCTTCAACCAATTTATTTTAAAGGGAAACCTCAACGCAGAATGGCTGACCTTGAGTTTAATCAGTAAGTTTTATTGTATTCATTTAGGACGCAATCATGTATAAGGCTTTTAAAGCTTTGCCAAAACAATTCTGCTAGTTTTCAAGGAGCTACATAAAACTTGTGCGAGTGTTTGTGTGCTTGTGCTAGAGATCTATCACAACGGAAATTAACATTGTGTTTCTCCCCCCCCCCCCCAAAAAAAAAACCTGGTTCAAAATACAAAAATGTGTGCAGACACAAAAAAGTCCTAGGGAAAATAACATCCATATAATTTTATCCAAAATTCTTGCACACGTAATTTGAATTGTTACAGATGTGACTAATGATTCTTTTTAGCCATTAGAGTAAACCTGTTAAATCAATGGGGTGTACATTAGTCATGACTCGCTCACATTTCACTGATTTAAATGCATTTACTCTTGAGGCACTGCCAGGACTCACCCTACTGGAGGCAGCCCTAAATACCCATGAATTGGAATAAAAGTATACCTTTACTAATGTATTTTTAAATATCAGAGTAAGGGACATGTACACTGTAGAAATAATGTAGTTTGACACTACTTTAACTTGCATGGCTCCATCCTAGAGAACCCTGTGATTGTTAGTTTTGGCAGAGAAGGTTTGTAAAATCTTATAAAACTACAAATCCCAGGATTCCATAGGATGGAGCTACAGCACTTAAAGTGATGCCAAATTGCATTATTTCTACAGTGTAGATGCACCCTAAGTTTTTCTTCACTGATTTATACCAGGAGCAGGAATCATGTTCCCTCCAAAGATTAACTGAACTGCAACTCCTAGTATTCATCACGATTAGCTGCTCTAGCTAGAACTGCTGGGAGCTGTATTTTAACATCTTGGAGAGCCACAGAATTCCCATCCCTACATTCAGTGCATAAAGACACATAAAAAGTTCATATTTGACCTTTCACAGTGACTCACAGCAAACAACTTACTCAAAACAAAAAAAAGGACATTTATTTTTTGACACTCTACTCAAATTCCCTAACGTATTTATATAAGCCATAAAGTTGTGGTGATCCGTCTGTCACTTGCAAACTTGCTGCCCATACACTCCCTACTGGAAGCACTGCTTGGAATGGAATGTTTACAAACATTTTATCTTCTGCAGGGAACGATGCCAGCAAAAGCCTATGGACAAATACTACAATTCTCTTTCTGTGAGGAAACAGAAAGGTCAGGTTGCTTGGGACAAACCTTACGCAGGACATAGACACAGGAGAGACTGTGTTCTTTTGTAAGGCAAGGGCAGGGAAATGATCCTAGGCAGGGGAAAAGACTGAACAGTGTGCACTGGTGTGGGAAGGAGTCCTAGAAAGTAGAAATAAAATGGGCAAAGTGCCCAGTATGCCCAAGTAAGCAGGAGCAGGCACCTGAGGGAAGAATGGGTGGAGACAGACGTCTGAAGGAAAGGAGGAACGTGGAACTGGAGAAAGAAGGGAATTGTGAGGGACAGTTGAGGTCAAACTTGTCTCAGGACTGAAGACTGTATACTGTTGGCAGCAACAAGGCAGGCAAGTATCTGGAAGTTAGGAGGAGGCAGCAAGAAGTGAGGAAGGAGAGGGAACAGGCTGAATCCTGCCCTGCGCTTACCTGCGTAATCTTAAGCCACAACCTTTAGCTGATTAGAGTATTTTTAAAATGTAAACTACTGAAGATAGCAGCACTTTTATTTTAAACGACGTGTACTGTAGTTCTTGAAAACCTGATGAATTGAAAATACCATGATCATAGTAACCATGTTCATATGCAATGATATCAGCAAGCTGTAGAATGCTAGCCTACTTGGATGAGGTGATGTGCTGGTAAATGCTACCAGTTACCACCACTGTGTTTAATGGGAGGTATTAAACAAACCACTGATCTCTAATTCTGGCTTGTTTATTGTGGTATCTTGAAACTGGAAGTCTGGTTTGTCTCCCCAGACTTCCAGTTTCAGAACACCACAATAAACAAGCCAGAATGAGGATCAGTGGTTTGTTTAACCCCTCTCATTAAACAAAGAGTCACAAACTATCAGTTGTTATGGGTTTATTTCTCTAGCGTGTCTTGGTAGAGAAACAAGGTAGACTGCTAGAACTGGGGAATGACGATAAGCAAACCACTGATGGAAGCTCTGTTTGCTTCAATGCTCCCTGGTGCAGCAGGAACAATATGCCAGCAAGGGCCAATATGCTGCACCACATGCACAATAAGCCAGAAACCTGTTTTACCATTAGCTCCAAAGGCTATTTCATTTGCTCTACTGGCTTTCAAGGCTAGGGAACGTGTATTTTGAATATCTCCATGCTGCCTCCAAAATGTCTTTTTGGCATTCCCCCCGTTCACAGAAAACTTCTCATACTTTTTTCTTAATTCTTTTTGTTTTAAATGACAGTATTCAATGGTTTTTTAGGAATCTGCCACCATTCCTTCCATATGTTCCATCTACAGTAACATTAACAGAACACATCTTCCCAAGCACACAAGGAGATGGGAATCTGTGTGCTCTGTACACCTTTACAGCACATGACTGGTTGCGCTGTGCCAAGCAAGTCACATTGAACTCTCCTGAATTTAATCCCTATGGCAAACAGAGCCAACGGGAAGGCAGCTGCCAGCCCAGTATGCTCCCCTTTTCCCTCCATGTTCCAGTCCCACTCAACACAGCAGCAAAGCATGGGTGAATGTGATATTTCCAGGCTACCCATCTATGCTAATTCACAGGCAAGGGCAATGTGAAAGCCAATGCACATTGTTACTTTTTACATTCTTCTTTCTGGAACTACAGAAAGCAATAACATCACCAGTTGCAAAGACAGATCTCCTTCTGCTAGGATTCAGCGCTGGAATGTGTGTGTAAATCTTCTCCAGCCTTGAAGAAAAGTGTAACGATGGAGGTTGCGTCTGAACACAAGCAGAATGCAATTTATAGATTTTTTGTGGGTTTTTCAGGCTATGTGGCCATGTTTTAGAAGAGTTTATTCCTGACATTTCGCCAGCATCTGTGGCTGGCATCTTCAGAGAATGCTGGCATGGAAGAGAGTTGGATAGATAGATAGATAGATAGATAGATAGATAGATAGATAGATAGATAGATAGATAGATAGATACTGTGTGACCCTGTGTGACGTCAGGAATAAACTCTTCTAGAACATGGCCACATAGCCCAAAAAACCCACACAAAGCTATGGATGCCGGCCATGAAAGCCTTCGACTTCACATCAGAATGCAATTCTCTGAACACTGTTTTGCTAACCTTATTCCCATGCACCTGGGATTTCAGAGTATATACTGAAGCATCCTGACTTCCAGTTAGGTTCCTAGATGTAAAATCCGTACCCAAGGTCCAAATATTGTATGAGGAATATGGACTGGAACTCTGAAAATTCCATAGCCCTGAGCCATGGCAGTTAAAGTGGTATCAAAGTGAATTATTTCTGCAGTGCGGATGCAGCTCTGGTCTCAGCCAGGAGTAGCAACCACCAGAATGTCTCACTTTGGGCTCGAAGAGGCTGCGACTCATGCACCCCAAATTCTCTGAACACCTTTCTAGAGACTTGGCACTGTCATTTTCAAGTTAGGAGGAGGAAATCACTTTGACCCTATCTTGTTATTATGTTCCTTGGAATGAATGGAGCAGGAATGTATCGCTCTCTCCTTCCAAACATAACAATTACAGCTCAGTCCTCTTCCTTCAACCTTTAAAAGGGAAGAGAATGTAATGATTTAAAGGAAACTATCTTCTGCCTGATTATGCAAACTGGCCTGAAGAGGGGTAGAAGCTGGAAAGAACCAGAAGGACCCCCAAACTCAGGAGAAACATAGTGAAGAAGAAGGACAGCCTTGCCATCCAAAAGTCCACAAGCAAACCTGGTAAGGCCAAAGTGTCTCAAGAAGGCAAAGAAGATGCAAAGGTAGCTACGTCAATGAAAAACGGTCATGAGTTGTCAAATGTTCTCGCCTGTTTATGCTGAGGTCAAATCTACAGCTGCATCCACACTGGAGAAATAACCCGGTTTGGCACCGCTTTAACTGCCCTGGCTCAAGGCTATGGAATTCTGGGAGTTGGAGTTTGTTGTGTGGACCCTCTTGCTCTCCTCAGGGATTTCAGGATTCAAGCCGCCTCAAAAGAGGCTCCAAACTCTGCTGGGAGTTGTGGACTTTCACACACTTTGTGGGGGGAAATGGGCCAAAGCATGAGGTCTTTAGCTGCATCCACACTGGAGAAATTATTTATGGGGGATGTACTAAAACAAATGAGAGTACTTGCCCATAGGGAAACCATACTTTCCCATAGAGGATCATTGGAGAATACTTGCCCAAAAAGAATCACTGGGGAATACTTGCCCATAGCGAATCATTGGGGAACACTTGCCCATAGATCATTGGATCTAAACCTGTTGGTTGCGACCCCTTTGGGGGTCAAATGACCCTTTCACACGAGTCGCCGAAGACCATCGGAAAACACATATTTCCAATGGTCTTAGGAACCAACACATAGTTGAGGGTCACCACAACATGTGGCATTAGGAAGTATGCCCAATGACTCCCTATGGGCAAGTAGGGTTTCTCTATGGGCAAGTAGTCCCCAGTGATGTCCTATGGGCAAGTAATCTCCAATGATTCCCTATGAGCAAGTATTCCCCAATGGTTCTTTATGGGCAAGTGTTCCCCATTGATCCCCTATGGGCAAGTCCAACAAACGACCATCTCCCTTGAGCCACGGCTGTTAAAGCGGCATTAAAGCGGATCCTGTGTCTCCAGTGCGGACGACGCGGCCTTGGGGCTCGCAGGAGGGAAGGGAGACCCACCTGGAGCTCGCACCAGGCGACTTCGACGGTGGTCTCGGTGTCGAGGCCCTTGTAGACGGTCTTGAAGGAGCCCCGTCCGATCTCGATGTCGAACTTGAGGAAGCGTCCGTCGGGGGAAGTGGCCACTGCGCGGGTCTCGGCCTCCTCCGTCTCCTCCTCGGCCGCCTCTCGGGGGCTCGGGCGGCTCTCGGGGGTGGACGGCACCCAGACTGGGGCGGCCGGAGAGGAGGAGGATGAAGATGAGGAGGATGAAGAAGAAGTAGTAGTAGGAGTAGTAATACTGACCCTTCCTCCTCCTCCTCCTCCTCCTATTCCTCCTCCGTCGAAGCCCCGGAGGCTAATCTTGTAGTTGGAGCCTCGGCGGCCGGAGGGTCGTAGCGGCCGGAGAGGAGCCCCGACGTCCCCCTCCTGCTCCTCCATTGTCCGGCTGCTCATGGTCAGCTCCTCCAAGGCTTCTTGGCAAGAAGGCTGGAGAGGCAAGGCTCCGGAGCCAGGGCTCAGCTCGGGGACCCGGAGCATCAGCATCGGACGGGACGCACCGGAGGCAAAGCGGGGAAGAACTCCTCCAAGAGCCGGAGACGGAGCAAGGCTGACTGTCTCAGTCTCTGTGTGGCCAAAGGGGCCGGACAGTGGGCTCCGAGGAGGAGGAGGGAGAAGGGAAGGCGGCCCCCGACCCAGCGCCGCCCCTCCAGCAACCTCCGCTCCTTCTTCTTCTTTTCTGCAGCCCCCGCCGCCCGCCTCCAAACTCCTTCCTTCGCCTCCCGCCCTCCTCCAGACCCGGTCCTCCTTTTCCAGGACGCCCCCTCCTCCTCCTCCTCCAATCCTCCGCCTTCTTCTCCAGGAGGGAGTCCAGGGCGTCCTTTTCTCTTCCAGCCTGCCCTCCCTTTCGATCCAAAGCAGCAGGAGCTTCCCTAGACTTCAGTCGACTTCCTCCTCCAATTTGCTCTTAGTATTATTACGATGTGGAGAAACCTTGGAGAAACCTAAACTAGTGACAAGGCACCACAAAATGGAGGGCGTCCAAGACAAAGGGAGGACGGGGCCAAATAAAAGCTATTTTAAAAACACCTCACATAAGTGTGAATTTGTGCTTCTTTGTCACGCTCAAAATGGAGGACGTTTTGGGGAATGCCCTCCTGGAGAGGAGACTGAAGTGTAGGACACCGTCCTAGAAAAGGAGGACGTCTGCTCAGCCTGGCCTGCCCTCAGCTCCAAAAGGCGCCAAGGCGGCCAAGGAGTCCCTCAGACTTTTCCAGTCTTTTATCCTCCTTTCTTTTCTTTCTTTCTTTCTTTCTTTCTTCCAAAGGTGGTTGTGGCTCTTTTTTGAGAGGTCTGAGGTGAAAAGTGGCTGAGGTGATGTTGGAAGAAAGGCAGGATATAAGAAAATAATAAAATACACTCATCCTTCCATATTTGCGGCTTTGGTTATTCATGGATTTGATGAATACGTTCTCTCAAGGAATATCTAGGTCCTCCAGTGCAACTCTATGGCCAACATTAACTAAAAGTCGCACCGAAAGACCTAGATTCCTAGAGAGGACGTTATACTAGGCCTTTGTAGCTCCTCCAGCGCATCTCTATGGTCAATATGTGGGAGATGTTGACCACAGAATTGCACTAAAGATTCCTAGAGAGGTGTCCTCTCAGGTAAAAACATGGTGTTTTTGTTATTTGTGGTTCTTCCATATTCATGGGGGTATCTTGTGCCCCTAACCCTAGCAAATATGGAGGGACAAGGGTATTATTCTCTGACGATGCCAGCCACAGATGCTGGCCAAATGTCAGGAATAAACTCTTCTGGAGCCACATAGACCCAAAAAAACCCACAAAAACCAATAAAATATTATCTTTATTTATTCTTCTTATGGTTTATATCACCTCAAAGAGGTACCCAAATTCCCGACTGGCTGCTTCTGCAAAAGGGGCTCAGGTTTCTGGAAGCGCATAAAGTTCTTAAACTATTATTATTATTTATTCATTCTTAAATCCTCCCAAGTCCGCGTGTTGTAGCCAGCTTGAATGACGCCAACGGCGGCAAATGGTGTGTGCTTATGATCGTCCTTGCGATACTAGTGTGTGTGTGTATGTGTATCTTTTTTTTTTTTAACAGTGCTTTGTTTTGGAGATTGTGTCGAGGAGGCGGTTTGCATATCCTGTGCGGTTCCTGGCACTCCTTAAGGCAGAAAACATAATCCAAGGCTGCATCCACACTGGAGAAATAACCCGGTTTGGCACCACTTTAAGTGGTAAAACATGCAACTACTTCTCATGGTCCCCCTGTTGCAGCTACAATGTGGTATCTCACAATACAAAAAATATTCAGCGGTAGTTGTGTTGGCCCTTTAACAAATGCAAACAAAAATCCATCAGTGATACATTTATTGGCCAGCCGAAATGCATAATATATTTGTTGCAAGCTTTTGAAGCTCCATGGGCTCCAAAATCCACTAGTTAAGGATGCCTTTATGGGGCCAACCATAAAAATAAAACAGAAGGAAGGAAGGAAGGAAGGAAGGAAGGAAGGAAGGAAGGAAGGAAGGAAGGAAGGGCTTTGGGACCAAACAGACAGGCCAAAATAAAGCTGCTTCAGGTCACTTTGGACGTATGCTGTTTAAATGATACATGCGTCCTAAGAGGCCAGAAGCCACACTGAAGCCACGCTTCAGCCCTAAGGACTGGAGCACAGCTTTGGCGCAGCTCCTGGCCTCTTAAGATGCATGTGTCATTTAAACAGCATACCTCCAAAGTGACCTGAAGCAGCTTTGTTTTGGCCTGTCTGTCTGTTCGGGCCCAAAGACACCATGGTTGTTGTCTTCAGTTCAGATGGTATGGAAGGGTATTCATGCAGGTGGGCCCCTCTTCCTTCTGGCCATGTGGGTACTGGGAGTTTCTGTCCAGGGAACAAACTTTAAATTCACAGCAACAGATGCAGGCGAAACATCAGGAATAAACGCTTCCAGAACATGGCCACATAGGCCGGAAAACCCACAGAAGACTATACATTTTAAATTCCATTAGCAAGACAAAAAGTTACTTCCTTTGAGATCCACTTTGTCTGGAATCCTGTCAAAGGAAGTGGATCTTAGCTGGTGGGTGTGAGGATGGGGATGGGCTCCTTCTGAGCCTCCATACACACACACCCAACTATGGCCTCCATACACACACACACATCCAAGAAATACACAGATAAACATATACACTCAAAATGTTGCATACAGTAAATTTTGTTCCTGTGGAAATGGATTTCTAAGTCTTGTGTGGCATGAAAGAATTTCAATAGACATTTGAAAAGGCTATTTTTTTCATCTTAAAGCTCGCTGCAGAAACTAAATTTAAACTGAATTTTAAACATGATGTTTAGGGTTAACCTGAACAGAAAGCTGGAAAACAAAACGCATTTGTGGGATGTTTTTCAGACGACATTTGCGTGAAAGCGAAATAACGTGAAAACAACCCGAACACAAAGTTGTCAAAACCAGCCCCTTTTTATTTTTGCTAAATTCTGAAAGTACAAAGGAGCTTTCCGTTCGGATTATTTTGTGTTATTTCTCTTTCATGCCAATGCATCTGACAAATAACACCTGGATTTTAAAATCCCAATTCTACATGGGATTTTACCAATTCCCGCTCTGTGTGATAAACTCCCGATAGGGAAACTTTTCAAAGTAACAGGACAAAAAAGAAGAAAACATTTCTGCACCCAGATCATGTACCCCACTCCATGTCTTTCCTTGGACCCCTTGGTTAGCGGTCTCTGCTGTGCAGAGTGAGCCTTTTTATGCAAGGACCAAGAAAGCAACATTGGGATCAGGGCTTGAAAAAGCTATGTTTTTGGGACTACAGCTTTCCTCCCAAAACAATCTTTCAGGTGTCTGGGAGCTGCATTCCAAAAATGTAATCCCCCCCCCCCGATCTCTGGACAAGATTGTCTGGAAGTAAATCCCACTGAACACCATGGGGCTTTTTTCTTAGAAAATGCGCATTGCCTGGGCTGCATAAGTTTACTGCAGACTCCTTGAAGAGAGAGCAGGATATAAAAGTGACAGATCAATACAGGTGCAAGCTGTGAAAGCAGGAAGGGCTCCAAGGCCAAGTTACAACTGCCTTGTTGCTGTATTTCACTGGGAACTCCCCCCCCCCCTTTAATCTTTTTCTGTTGAACTTATACAGAGGAAAAGCCTGACCAAGAGAGATGTCATGAAGCTATTCCAGAGGAGCTAGATTTCCTGGAAGATTTCCTGGATTCAATTTATTTGGAGGTTAGGAATTTAAGGGCATGAGGCTTTTTTTTTTTTTTAATTTCTTTCAATCTTTTCTCTCCACAGACTGTTGTATTTTTAGCCCTCTTGGTCCACTTGTTTGACTTATTTGTGGCTACTTGTTCTGCATTGCAAAGGTAGAAGTGTGTCTCATATTGGGGTCAGAAAGCAGTAATTTATACTTTTAAGCTCATTAGTTCTGTTTTTGGGCCCTTGGTTTTCCTCACCGGCTTGCACTGGTAGAGCTGAAATGATGTATATTTTGCTAACATGGCTTATTCTTGTTAATCCACCCAGACTTCTGAAATGTGGTTGTTACCCATTCTATGGTACTAAAAGAACCTGGGTTATTTAAGTCGTTGATGCAAAATGCCTCCCTTTATGCATTCATGTTTTGAGGCATTTATGATTACCTTGGACTCTCCAAAGCTTTGCCAAAAGAGCACAACCTTTGGCATGTTCTAACCAAAGCGCTAAGGTTTTTAAGTGGTATGATCCCTATGGCAGACTGTATGAGGATGGAGAAGCTCTTCACCAGAAGGACACCAAGTGACAGACTGGCTGCAATATGATCACAATAGTAGTATTAAATCATTGTGCTTTGCTTTTGTGGAGTGGTTAACACACTGATGAGAGTCACAGGTCTTTTGGGTGTTCAAGGAGGAAAAACTGTAGGTGACAAATTCTAGGCATTCTCCCTGAAATGACTTACTACCTTCTAACACTAGCTTGAGTAGAGAGGCCAGTACAGTGTAGTGGATGCAGTATTGGATTAAGACCAGAGTTCAAATCCTTGTTCAACAGTGGAAACATATTGGGTGATCTTCAGCAAGTCACATTCTTTCAGCGTTAGAGGAAATAATTGGCAACCCTCCTTGGAATAAAATTTGCCAAGAAAACCCATACAGGCAGGGTCGTCCTAAATCAGAGCCAACTTCAAGGCACATAACAACAGCAATAATAACAACAACAACAACAACAACAAACACTAGGTTGAGGCTAGTTGCAGGGCAGGAGTGTTCCTCTTACCTGCCTATCTGCAGTACATCATAGTATTCTGGACTGCATTTCCAACCAAAGTTCCAGTCCAAATTGGAGTGCTGCATCTGCTATTTGCTTTCATTTATTTATAAAATGAAAATTTTAAATTATAACTGTTATTATAATTATAGAATTATTTATACAATGGAATTAAATAAATAAATGCGTGTCTCTGTCTTGGTTTCACAGTCTAGCAGGTATTACTGACTGGAGGGTTGAACCATCAATGGTTTGGATTCAATCCAAGAATTTAGGGTTCAATGAGATATCATAATGTGGGAAGTTCCAAGCAGGGTCACTTTTTGTTGTTGTAGTTTTGTGATCATGTCAGATGTTTTGTTAATCAGTTTGGAATTGCTCTCAGAGCACGTATCTCCTTGAAACCATCGTTGTGTTGTTTTCCCAGAGGTGCTGAATCTCAGTTTTTAGGTCTTGATATTTCATAATCTTTTTCTTCTTCTATTATTATTGTTACTGCTACTACTACTACTACTACTACTACTACTACTACCATCATGATAATTAAGATTTAGACTGTTGCTAACTGCATTAACGATATCACTCTCATTTGGCCCTAGATGCTTGGCTCTGATTTCCAGCTCAGCTATGTAGTGACCCAAGAAGTGACCTTGGTAAGGTTGTAGAGCATAGGAAGACATGAGAGCATAACTGTCCACTTCTTTTTGGGAACAGGCCAACCTCAGCTGGAGAGCTATGCTCAGGCACTTCTTGGGCAGTGCGCATCGGATAGCAGAGAATGACACAGGGATTTGGCTGGATAAGAGATCATCAAAGGTGCAGGAGAGTTGAACAAGTGCAAAGAGAGGGAAACATTTGGCACAGGGAAAAGGAGGAAGGAAAAAGGAGAAGAGAGTGAGCATAGAAACAAGACAAACATATTGTAACATTGAAAGAACAGACCAAAATGTTGCCAGTGTGGAACTCCTTGGGGGCAAGAAATACTGAAAGCTGGCATTTGATTCCTCTACCTTATTCCAGAAAGGATCTTTTGTCCTCTTAATGCCTGTTTTACCTCAGCACTACAATTCCCAATTCAAAATAGATAGACACTGGACATGAGTGGGATGGGGTGGTTGGATTGGGAATATGGGCTGTGAAACCAAAAGAAACTCACAATGTGGAAAGGTGAGATTCTTTCAACCTTAGAGGAAATCATTGGCAACCCTCCCTGGAATAAAATTTGCCAAGAAAACTGTATGGCAGGGTCGCTCTAAATCAGAGTCTACTTGAAAGCACATAACAATATGTGGTTTCCTTAGACAATGTTCCTGAAGATTACTTAACTATGGCGGGATACAGACCACCCAAAAGGGGCGGTCTATCCGTGCCTTGTTTTGCTGCGCGAGGGAGCTGCAACAGACAAACCGCGCGGGATATTTAGGCATCCCTAATTGCCTTTCCTACATGGGACTTAAAAGACCTTTTGGAAAACATTTGAGAAGATCCAGCTACTCATAGCTGTGTGATGTCAGTAATGGGCCTAACACTAGCCATGGTTTGTTGCCTTAATCCTGATTAAGACTGCAGATGGCTAGAGCAAGGGAAAGTTACTGTTTTGGATTACAGTGCCGAGAATTCCCCCAACCAGCATGACCTGAGCTGTAATCCAATGCAATAACTTTTCCATGATCTGACAAGCAAAGTCCTGCCCCAAGAAGGCATGTATATGGAAACTCCAGTAAGACTTGCTTGTCACCTTTGAAAGACGAGAGTTTTAAAGAACAAAAAACAAGGACACTGTCCTGGTTTTCATCAGTACAGTTGCAATACTGTACCATGGTGAACACAAATCATGGTTTGTAGTTAAACCTTAACTGTAAGCTTTAGAAAGTCAGATACAATGTTTTAATGAGATGTAAGGTAAACTCACTATGTCCTGTCCAGCATTGTTACCCAGTGTTGTGACTAGATTCATTTGCTATAGAAAAGAATGATGCACGTATAACCAATATATGCCAAGGTGTCTGGTCGATTCACAGCCACATCTTCAGGAACATCAAATATGCCGTGTACTGTTTATTCCCCAGAAGGTCCAAGCTTTGGGCATTTGCCAGCCCTCCTTGTGACTAACACTCGTTCCAGGCTCCCAGCAAAAAGGTGTGTGCCACATTTCTTTGAACTGGAATTTATCGCTTCAATTTATGAACGGGAACAGTGAACCATTTGGCACAAGTGCAGGCAACAAGAGGGGTTTGTCTTCCTTGTAATCTTTTCTTGGTTTGTTTAATTGCTGATGGAACTATTGACACAAAACACACAGCAACTATGGCTGAGATTAATTTCCTTTTTCCTGAGGTCAAGTTGTTTCTGTTCCACGATAAAAGGTAGGCAAAACGAGGGAGTCAGTCTCAAGCTGTACACACTGCTCTGTTTTAATTCACCAAATTTGCACTATCAGGACAGGAGACAGTCCATTTCATATTTGCTAATGGGCACTGATTCGTGCACTAAAGAGCTGGTGCGAGGGGGGCTGGAATTCAAAGATGCCTGAAAGTCACTATGATTGGAATCCCTGGCCACGATCCAATAGAGGGGTTTCATGACATAAAGCCACACCAGTGTAGCTGTGCTGTGGATATATTATGCTTCCTATATATGACATCATATACCAGTGTTCAACAAGTCATCACTTGCATCACACCATTGGGCAATGGTCAGTAAATCAAAGTGTACTTCGGGGAGGTACTTAACACAAGCTTTGTCACAGCAACCATTTGTATAATGGTTACACTATTCAACCTCTGTCCAGGCACAATTAGGATATGACCTTTTTGCAATGTTCTAAAAAAGTCCAACCACCATCATAAGGGGACTTAATGCCAGCATATTTCAAGATTCTAGTCCTACTTCCGTAGGATATAAGGGTATTTATTTAGCATCATAGAAAACTCACTCTATTCATGTTCCAGAGAGCTCTCATCTCTGATTTATGTTTAAGGACTGAATACTTGGTTCTGCTTTCAATAGTTCTTCCTCATATTATATCCTGAATTAATTCCACTGAAATCTGGAAAGTGACAGAGGTGCATGTAATGACATATCAAAGCCGTGTCTATTTCTGCTTGCTCACAGCTCTGACTACACTTTTTATAAAGTTATCATTTAACTGCATAAATGATCTCACAGCATGAGTGGGAAAGTAGCTTTATTGACCCAATCTATTTTTAAAATGCTGGTACAGTATAAGCTTTTGAAGAAAAACCTTGAATGATTCAAAAGCCTGTGCAAACCTTGAGTTTTCTAAAGCGCTGAATTGTCATCCTGCTTTTTAAATACTAGATCAGATGGGCAACATGTGTCCCCTTCAGACATTGTTGGACTGCAGTTCTCACCAATGATTGGTGTAGCCAATGGTGAAGGATCATGAAAGTTGTAGTCCAGCAATACCTCAAGGGATCACACCAGTCTGTCTCTGGATTCTTCACTCCATATATGCATCTGAAGTAGTAGGCTCAAGTCTATGAAAGTTCATGCTACCAACTTCTTTCTTTCAGTTGGTCTCAAATATGCGAGAAGATCCTTTTCCATACTGATTTTCCAGACTAAAATAGCTATGTCTTTGAATTCTACCATCTCTGCAGCAGTTGGGCATGGGCCAAATAAAGGTTACTGCCTTACCAGAAATAAACTACGTTTCTCTAGGACTTCCGTTGTTATAATGTATATTGTCACAATCCACAGCCATGAAATATTTTGCTTGATCTTCATGCTTGTTCATTCCTATCCACCTTTCTCACTATTTATTTCCCTACTAATGTATGTTTTGCTCTTAGTTTCTGTTTCCAATCTGGTAGGCCAAGATAGCATAAAATACAAGATAGCATAAAGTACAGTCACCCCTCCTAGCCTTGAAAATCTGTGGAGGGGCAACCACCATTAAATTCAATGGGGCATGTGCCTGTGGTGTGCACCCTGCATGCACATACCCCATTCAAGCCTATGGGACCTGAATATGCATGAGTTTTGGAACTGGGGGTGTGTGTCCAGAACGGGCCCCCAACGAGTTCCAAGGGCCAACTGTATAGCTAATAAGTAAATTTGTAAGGAGTCCTCCCTGTCATAAAGCAAGCACTATAGTAATGAGTCCTACTACGTGTTGACATAACACACTGTGTAATGATGATCTTGCCCTTCAAGCCAAAGCCGTTTGAAATTGCCTTCTGGTTTGATTTCTCTTTAGGACTACAGTGTGAATGCAAGCTGTTCGGTTCATACTCTCTGAGTTTATAGATTTGTCACTCAAAGTTGTATTGGTGGCAGCTATGCAGAATTTCAATATGCAATTACAAACTTACTTACTGTTTTAAAATGAACCTATTATGGTAGTAAAATATTTCATCCATATGGTGTTTTATGCCTCACTTCAACCAGAGAGCCCCAAACTTCTAAACATATAAACAAAAGTAATATTAAATATTCCTCTCTCAAAGCCATTATTTTGCTCCTAGGTTTATTTTGAGCAAGCAAATTGTATTATTGATCTCCCCCCCCCCCAAATTGTATCCTCTTCAAGCTGTTGTGTCACATTGCTCATCCTAGGTCCCTCCATTTTGAACTAGCTTCCTGTTTATGACTCAACTCCCATCAGAGTAATTTGCACAAATGAAGTCTGAATCATTTTCTGTACTTTTGACATTTGTTTGACCACTGAATGAAAACCTATGCACATTGGTTAGAAGTAATTTGTGCTTGATCTTGCAGTATTACACCTACATTAAGAGTGCTTTTAAGTTACTTATTCCAGTTTTCTACAATTTGGCAAATTCCAGATGTGTGTACTACGGCTCCCATCAATCCTATTCAATTGGTTTTAGGGTCACTTATGAAATTATTCACAGGGTTGGGACTACCACAGCTCCCGTCACTCAAGCCAGTCACTCAAGGAACCTATTGCTTGGCTATTAAAACTGGCTCACCTCTATCCAGTTTAAAGCTTAATTTGGGTGACATCCTGATTTTATCAGGAGGTTTATGACACAAAATTTGTTGCCTGGATACGGCCTGGGTGTATCCCCACTTCCAGGAGCACTCCGTGCGGCTCTTTTTTGATCCAGGAGTTTTCTGACTTAAGAAAATGGCTGGTGGGTCAATCCTGGAAGCAGGAATGGACCTGGGCTGTATGCAGGTGGCAAATTTGGCTGCAAAAATCTTCTGATAAGATCAGGATGCTACCTGAATTAAGCTTTAAACCAGATAGAGGTAAGTGGGTTTTAATAGCCAAGTGATAAGCTCCTAAATCAAGTCACTGACTAAGCAGATGGGCTGCTGGGAAGGCCACAGGCTCTGTACCTTTGTCTAATTCTTTGCACTTGAAATTGTCTAGATTTCTAGTGTGTCATCCTTTGTCAGTGCTCCTTTCTCTGGCCATTAGTACTTCCCTTCCATTTTACAGCTCACTGGAGAACAGACTTCAGAAGTGGAAGACAAATCCCTGCTCAAAGAAAGCAGTGATTTTTTGGCAGCTGCAAAGTTCCTGCAATCTGGGTATCTTTGAGCAGTAAATCTACCACTCAGGCAAGCAAGGGCCTTGAAAGAAGAAAAGAAGAGTAAAGAGAACTTCGCACCTTAGCCTGGATCCCTGGCTAGGTGGGGCTGTCATATTTCAAGGTGGGGCTTCAAAGGAAAAACAGTGATTTTCTTGTAACTAGCAGAAGCATCTATAATTCTATGTTATTCCAAGGTTGGAAACTATTACAGGTCCAGAGGCTAATTTTCTATTCCTTGGACCACTCTTGTGTAGCACAGGCTGCCAAAATGTTTTTTAAAAAATCAGGGGAAAGTGGCTTAAAGTCCACTTCTGTTTTGTTTTTGTCTTTTTAAAAAAGTTACAGAGTGTAGAAAAAGAGCAGTCCAGGAGCAGTGAGAGGAAGGGTTGCAAAAAACAGCCTTTCAGTGTGTTGGGCCATAGGGATGTGGGTTTTTCTGTCCCTGGTGCATTTTAAAGACAGTGCCTGAAACCTGTGGAATCTCTTTCCTCAAGGATAGAGTAAAAATCATTGTGTGTGTGTGGTGTGTGCCTTCATGTTGTTTCAGACCTAAGGCGAACTTATCATGGGTTTTTCTTGCAAGATTTCTTCAGAGAGTGGGTTGCCTTTGCCTCTCACTGAGGTTGAGAAAGTGTGACTTATCCAAGATCAGCCAGTGGGTTGCCATGGCTGAGAGAGGGGATTTGAACCTTGGCCTTCAGAGACATAGTCCAGTGCTCAAACCACTACACCATGCTGCCTTTGTTAGTGCCTTCCATATGATTCTCTCCACTTCGTAAGATGTCCTGAACATTCTCCCCTTCACATCCCTACAACATTTAAGTTGTCTGGGATACTGCATTTAGACTCTGAAATCTTTCCCTAGAAATGCCTGTCTTGCTTCACCTTTGTGGCCTTCTGATGGTGTTCAAATACTTTCATTTATTTTTTTAAAAAATAAGCATCTAACCTGCCAATATGCAAAACTCTTAAGCTTCCTGTATTTTTAAAACCACGTTTGGCTGCAGTTTTATATTTGTATTGTTTATTTTTATTGCATTTATCTTGTTTTACTATTTGCACATCACTGAGCATTTCCTTAATGTGTGGGTGGGAACTGTGTGGTCCTGTAAATGTTCTTGAACTGTAGCTCCTAGGATTCCTCACTATTGGCTGCGCTTCTGGGACTTGCAAGGCCACATGATTCTAACTCCTGCTTTAATAGAAAGGAAGGCTATTAATACTTATGAAAATAATAAAGGCACAGGAGATTTGAAAGGAAAAGATGGCAACGTATTATCATTGTGACAGCCCAATAAACTTACAGGTTCAGTATCTCTTATTCAGAAATCCAAAATACTCCAAAATCCAAAATCATCTAAATAGGTGGCTGAGACAATTATATTTTTGCTTTCTGATGATTCAGTGTACACACACTTTATTTTGTGGACAAAATTATTAAAACTGTTGTGTATAAAATTACCTTCAGTCTATGTGTACAAGATGTATATGAAACGCAAATGAATTTCATGTTTAGACTTGGGTCCCATCTCCAAGATATCTCATTATGTATATGCCAAAATCTCAAAAAATCCAAAATCCAAAATACTTCTGGTCCAAAGCATTTCAGATAAGGGAGACTCAACTGTATTTTTAATACAAAGGGTGCTTGATATGTTGATCACAACAGGTTGAATGTCAAAGAGAATGTAAAAAATAAATAAATCACCATTTGTGTAAAATGAAGCAGCCTCTGATGGATTCAAATGAAAAATGATCTAGAGAAGAACTATTTATCACTCCAGGGTTACTTCAAGTACCTGCTCAGCCTTAAAACATGGCAACAGATGCACAGTGTGAAGAAAAGTCTTCTGAAGATATTCAGAGCACCTTTTCCTCATCCAAATAGCCACAGCACAGCCATTTATTCACTTCATCATAGAATAGGAGGCAAGCTTCCAGGTAAGACGTTTGCTTGTCTTGAGCAAGAGAAGATTGCAACAGGAGACAGTTGACAGTTTATCAAGAGCAGATGTGAAAATGGAGTGACCCTACTGAGAACTATAGCTCTCAACAACCTTTAACAATGGCCATGCTGGCTAAGTGGCTGGGGCTTGCAGTCCAACAATTTCTAAAGAGTCATTCCATTCCCACCCCGGATCAAATGCCCTTCCTTCCCAAAGCCTTCTTTTCTGGAAGAAAAAGAAAATAGATTCTTGAATACAGTACGACCCTCTTATCAGCCTGTGCTGGATAAGCACTGCTGGGCCTTGTGGTCATAATACTTAATACATCAGATGACGTGGACTGTTGTGCATGAGCCTTATGTAATAATACATGTGTTGGTTTTTAAGGTGCCACAAGACTCTGTTGTTTTTAGGCAGCCCAAGTTTCAACACCTCCCTGCATCAAAATTAACCACTGAATTTTATCCAACATGTTTGTCCTTTGTTCTCTCAGAGATCCCCTTAAATAAAGAAAACAGTGCACACAACCCTTGTTGAAAAAATATGCTTTGTAAAAGACAATGGACAATGGGTTGAATGAAGATTGTGTAGCTTCTTGGGGCATCACAAAGGGATATAACAGCCAGCAAAACCTGAAGTTCTGAATATTTGGGGGCCATGTAAAACCAAGTGACTCAATACATTAAATACGTAATACAGTGCGCCCTTACTTCATGCGGGGGATCCGTTCTGGACTCCCCTGCGTAAAGCAAATTCCACCTATGCTCGATCCTCATTTAAATGAATGGGACTCATGCATGCAGTGATGTGGTGGCACACGCACGCCATGGGGGGTGTACCCCATTGTTCCCTATGGGACACGCCGCCCCTTATTATTATTATTATTATTATTATTATTATTAACCTTACAATCTAAAAAGACATGACACAAAAGGAGAAGGGAAAGGTGGTGGGGAAGGGGGTCAGGTCCAGCAGTTCCTCTCTACCTCCATGGCCTGGACCAAGGCAGATGGACTGGAGGGAGGGCTTGGCTTCATAATGGATGGTTATTCTTCTTCCAGGGAGGCCTGTTGGAGCTAGCCTGCCTCTCTAGTAGGATAATACATATAAAGTACTGTACAGCTTTCAGAATATGCTGAAAGCTGTGTAAAGTGTGCCCATGTATGACACAGGCACACTGTAAGTTTAATTAACAGGGATATCAACAATAAGACTGTATACTTTTTAAAGGATGTGTCTTTAAAGATGGATTGGCTGGACTAAATTACAATTGTTGATAGGACTAAGTTTACTCATCACATAATTAATAAAGAACATTATCTGTATACTTTAATCTACACACCTACCTTTTAATATGTCTGTTTTTTGTGGTGGGGGGTATACATAAAATATACCCAATCTCTCTCATTCTCACACTCACTATAGTACTTAATGCAACTAAATATGTTGTTGTTGTGTGCCTTCAAGTCATTTCTGACTTATGGCAGCTCTAAGGCTACCCAATCATGGGGTTTTCTTGGCAAGATTTGTTCAGAGCAGAAACTTTTCTGGAACATGGCCACATAGCACGAAAAACTCACAAAAAACTATGGGTGCTGGCCATGAAAGCCTTCACCTTTACATTGTTCAGAGAAGATTTGCCATTGCTTTCCTCTGAGGCTGAGAGCAAATGACTTACTCAAGGTCACCCATGACTGAGCTGGGAATCGAATCCTGGTCTCTAGAGTTGTAGTCTCATACTCAAAGCACTATGCCACACTGGCAACAAAACTGAATGCATTAAAAACCAGAACACCAACAAAATACTTGTAAGATTGACAGTTCCAACATATATTTCAATAAATATATAGTACCTATACTTTCCTCCATCCAGCTGCTATTTAATTTATCAGGGGGAAAATAGCAAATAGGAGGAATTTCCTTTCAGGAAAAATGATTCTGCTATGAGGAATCAAACCTCTTCTCTTTTCAGCTCCAGTGTCCCAATCCAAACTGTCTTCTCTGTAGCGACTGGCTAAAATTTAAAGACATGGGAGAACTGATCACAATGTGTCATCTGCTTAGTACTTTAGTCGATTTACAAAGATTCCTTCAAGAGCTAGTGTCCTAATATATATTAGTATTTCGTTATGCCCAATTGTTCATTCCTTCTCTTCCCCCCCAACCCCCCAATCACTCCCTCTCTCTTCAAGAAAGGTTGCCAGAAGCCCACAGGCAGAAGAAAAACAGGTTCCCTCCTCTCATTCTGTTCCTGATGCTGTTGGAGTGATCAAACCACAAACACAACAGGAGCCGATCTGTTTGAAATGCAGAGACAGCCGGAAGGCAGGCAGCCCATCCCATGGGAGAGGAAAGGGCCTCTTTGCCTCAGCACAGGTGGGACGGGAGTTATAGTGTCAGGTGGAACGAGTATTGATAGTTCCATTCCTTGAGCTGCAAAATTCATGGTAAAACATTTGAGAAATTACTTTTTTCGACTACCCGGACCCACAGCCAGGATGGCTATTGGGGAGATTCTGGGAACTACAGTCCCAAGAAAGTTACTTTTTCCAGTCTCTGGTAAGCTACACCAAGGTGAATGCAGTTTAGAAAGTTGTATCTAACAGCAGGGTGTTAACCTAGACCTAGAAGGTGCACACTGAAAGGTACATATGAAGAGACCTTTTTTGTCCATCTCCACCAAGCAGACTTTAGTACTGGTACCTTTGTTTTCAGAAAATTATTCCATAGCATTTTTTGGTTTAATCTGTCAAACACAAAAAGCACCCTTGTTCCCAGTGATTACCACTTAGCTTCTGAATGCAGAATTGATAAGCTTTGATTAGGAAACTCTGCTTATTCTTCAACCATTACTTCATCTCAGAGCCCCAGTACTTTAAAGAGGTCCTACATAGGAAACTATTAGGATGGTGCAACCTTGGGGGCTTCCCACTAGCTCTTGGGGATTTTCCTGTCCCTAAAACTAGTAATCCTCCTGAATCCCTGGTTGACCTTTAGAATGGAGACCTTTGGAATAGTTCAGATAGGATTGTGCCTGCTGTCCTTGGATGTAGGACTAGGTTGGCTTCCTTTGTGATCAGAGTAGGAGGAGATAGCAGTGCAATGGCAGGGAAGGTGGTTAGAGCAATGGTGGTGGAAAACCCATGGAAAACATTAAGAGTCCCTCAGGGGCGTCATCGGGGAGGTGGGGTGCAGAGGTATAAACCGCACCAGGTAAAAGCCTAGAGAGGTAAACACATGGTGGGGGCAGTCATTCGTTCATCTTACATCCTCCCTGCCACCAGCTAAGGTGCCACTGCAAAAGTAGGGGGAAGAATGCCCCATTGAAGAGCATTGCCCCACCCTCCCTTCCTTTCCGAGTTTGGCCAGGCAGGTGAGGCAGGGCTGTCTGCTGCCTTGCCCACTCATCTAGCTGCCCAGGTGGGTAATCTTGTGAAACAGAGGGAGGGAAGAGAGGCAGAGATGTCTTCTGCTGCCACCATTGCTGCCACCAACCCTAGTGATGCCACCCGAGTCCCTACTCTGTGATGGTGACAAGGTCAAAGAAATCTGTTCCAGATGTTGTATCTATTCCATCACCACCTGCTCAAACTGGTTCTGAGTTGGTAAGAGGGCTTGTTCCCCTTGGCTATGAAGATGGAGGGAGAGGACAACTTGATAGGCTGCTGTGATCAGTTTGAAAGCTACTTTGCTGATAAAGTTACTCTTCTGCATTCTGAGAATAGTATCAGTCTGTTGGATGGACTGTTCATACCTGCTTCTCTAGTTAAATAGGATAAATTTCCATTTGTCTAGCCTGGGGATGTGGACAGGATTCTTGGAGATCCAAGGCCACCCACACATGTATTCGGCCCCTGCCAGTCTAAGAATAACCAGAAATGGTGTGGCCAAGTGAGGAATGGGATTGCTAAATATTTATTGACGGACCCCCCCCCAAACACACATGTTTGAAAGAGCCTGCGATAAGACTATTACTGGGGAAACACTCCCACTTTACCAGAAAACTAGTATTTTAATATTCCTTCCCTATTCTGGATAAAGATGTCTCATTATCCAGAATAGGGAAGTATCCAAAGATCCAAGGGCCAACGTTTGTGTTCCCAGAACCTACCGCAGGCTGTACTCCCATTTTTAGAAGCTTGAAAGTATGTTTAAAAACCTATTTGGAGCAGAAGTAAGGTACAAAGGCCTTAATGCTTTGACACTGCCAAAAATGGAAAAAGTGTGGTTACTTGTTTCAGTGGAAAGGGTTGATGAAGGTCTGAGAGGAACTAGCAGGCCAGGAAAAAAACACCCGAGGAGGCACATGGCTTCAGGATTTGTATACCTTATCTGCAGCCATTACAAAACAGCTTTAGGCCCAATTTGGAAACTATGGGTAGAATCTCTTCTGTCCAAATGCAATTCAAATATATTTGATTTACTTGGGGGGTGGGGAGAGTACCAAAAACCCTGCAAATACCGAAGTAAATGAATTTGGTTTAGTTGTGAATGTTTTCACATAGCCAGGTATTCTGTAGAGAGGGTGGGCATTTGGGTGGAGGGGCAGCACATTCCATCTTACCTGACTTTTCCTCCCATTAAGGAGAACCTCTCCCTTTCTTTTGGCAAAGTGCCATTTTTGAAAACACCTTTGTATGCGCAGGTTCGTCTCTGTGTGGCTGTTTTTGTATGTATTTTTCTCCTTATTTTAACTTGATCCCACATCTGCTCTTAAAGCCTTTTGTATCTTTCCTTTAATGGGAACATTTATCCAACCATTTCCTCTGTGTTCATTCCCCCTCCCCTTTTAACCTATTTCCTATTTTTTTTTCTTGCCACATGAGGATTGTTGTTGTTGTTGATCGTCCTATTTAAAGAGTGATGGCCAACTCCTAGAGCACATCGAAAAGAGGAAGGGGCATCTTATGGAAACATGAGGAGTCTCTGGAGCTCATATCCTTATGGGGGGGGGGGAGGAGAAGGTACGAATGTAGCTCTGTGAAAATCACCAAAATAGAGATCTCTTTGACAAAATAGCAGTGGAGATGAGAGCCAAGGGCCCTGACTGCAGAGGAGTGCCGGATGAAAAGTTAAGCTCTCCAAAAGAGGTACAAAGAGGTGTCCAATCACATGTCCCATAGTGGGAGTGGGGCTGCAATGCTGACATTTTTTCAGACAGTTGCACCAGATTCTATCCAAAGGTTCCATAAGTAATTCCAAAAGGGTCACAAGGAGCACAGAGATAAATAGAGTTCCTTCCGGACATTCACAACCTGACTCCCAGGTTCTGTCTCCTGAACCTCCAGATGATTCTCAGGAACTGTTTTCTACTGAATCCAGTAAGGCACCAGTACTTCATTACACTCTCTTTATATTTAATGACAATACAGTACTCCATATCCATGGGTTTAAGCATCCATGGCTTGAAAATCTTAAGAAACCCATATTATACATTCCAAAATCATGCACACCTGATTTTGCCATTTTTTATAAGGTTCACCATTACTATCAATTGTATTTAATAGACTTGAACATCCGGATTTTGGTATCCAAGGGGTCCTCGAACCAACCCCAGTGAATACCAAGCCCCACTGTAGATATGTTGTAGTTCCATTCTCATTAGTTCATAATCAAGCTAGCAAGTTTTCCTTTTTGTTTACAAGCAGGTCTTTACCCACCACCCCCAGAGGCAATGGTAAATATGACTGCTGTTGTAAAATATTCTTCATAACAGACCGTAGGAGTATGCCACTTGATAACGGGGTACACTAACCTTTGTTTTGGTTGCTACAGCTGTTATAGGTGTCTGCATAAGAAATTATTTCCCTACTGCTTATGGTTCTATATGCTTTCACTGACAGCTATGCAAGTTCCAAGAAAAAAAAAATCACTTCTACCAAATGTTAGGTTATGCCCTGTGTCTGTGTAACAATTGGATGTGTTTTGAGGTGTTTGCATTCCAGAAGAAAGTTAGTGTCACGCAGTTTGGTGAAGATTTTCAAATGATGTTGTGTGACTTCACATAATCCTGCCATTATCCCATGAACAAAGGGAGTTTCCAGCTGCTTTTCATTCACAGGAGAGTCCTATGAATTAAAAGGCGGTGGAAGACTATTTTTGTTTTCTGTTACCTTGCTCATTCTTTTTAACACCTAACTGAAACTACTGGGGGAAGTCATTTGTTGTTTGGGAATTTGGGGGGCATTGTATGAGATTATTTAACTTCTCATTTCTTTGCCATCTACTCAAAGAGGCTGCAGAGGTTTTTACGATTATTCGATATGGTATTGATTGGATGTGAACTAACAAATAAAAAAAACCAGACAAAAAGGAGGTGCTCTTCATGACTCAGACTGGAGTTCAACTTCTGCTGGACGGTTAACACTCCTTTGAAAACAGAAGTGTCGTTTAGTTTGGGACCTTTTCTGTACTCAGTCTTGACTCTGGATGCTCAAATTTTGGCTGTCAGTAGGAGTTTTCATGACTGAGTATGTGCAGTATTACATCCATTCCTGGAGATTGCATATCCAACCAGAGTGGACTTATGTCTTAGTTACATTCTTGGATTACTGCAATGTGCTCTACAAGGTATTTAGGAAACTACAGTGCCGGATGCAGCACTCCATTTGTCCAAGGGCTGCATAAGGAGACATGTGATAGAGGCTGCTGTGCACTGTAGAAATAATGCAGCTTGACGCTGCTTTATTGCCATGCTCAATGCTATAGGATTCTGGGATTTGTACTTTTGTAAGATAGTCTCTCTATCAGAGAGTTTGGTGGCTACAACAAACTACACAATCCCAGGACTCCATAGCATTGAGCCATGTCATTAAGTGGTGTCAAACAGCATTATTTCTGCAGTGCAAATGCAGTTGATTATCTTACAGAGTTAGTACTGGCTTCCAGTCTGTGCAACTCAGAGTGCCGCTGATGATTTTTCAGCCCTGATGGTTTGGCACTAAGATATTTGATAGGCTGCTTTTCCTCTATTAGCTTTTCACCTGTTAAGAGTCTCTTTGGATGCCCTCCTATGTGTCCAAACAACCCAAGATATGTCTAATTGGGACTGTGGAATGGACCTATATGGTGGGACTTAGGTGTACCTAGGTTCTGGAATTCCCTTCCAAGGAGGTGCATTTTACTTCCTTATTGTTACCATCTAGACCGATGTTGGCAAAGCCTTCTTTTAAAGAAGGCTTTAGTATGTGGCTTGGTTGTTGCTTTTGAACTATATTTCTGAGAGAATTTAAATATTTGATTGCTGTAGCATTTATCTTCTGCTAATGTTTTCTTGTTGTGTTCACTTGTAAAATAAACATGACATCAGTCATGTTTTTAACTGCCCCATGACTGTATTCTTGTAAACTACCTAGAACTCACTGGAATAAGAGCTATGTTTTTTTTAAACCTTTGTATGTTTTTAATCTTAATTTTATACAGTTTTAACCAGGTAGTTTATTTTTTAAAAAATGTTTTTAAGTGTTTTTATCTTGTGAGCTGCCTGGGTCCTTTTGGGAGAAAGGTGGCTAAAATGGAAAATGAATGAATGATAAATGAATAAAATTAGGCAGGAATGTATGGGCTGAACAGACAGGCCAAAATAAGCTGCTTCAGGTCACTTTGGAGGTTGCTGTTTAATGACACACACATTTTAAGAGGCTAGAAGCTGCGCCAAAGCTGAACTCCAGTCTTAGGACTGGAGCATGACTTTGGCATGGCTTCCGGTCTTTGGAGCATGCAGCATTAAACAGCAACTCCAAAGTGACTGAGGCAGCTTTATTTTGGCCTGTCTGTTCAGGACCCATAATCCCTGCAATTTATTTATTTATTCATTCATTCATTTTTTTTGCCCCTTTCTCCCAAAAGACCCAAGGCAGCTCACAAGATAAAAACACTTAAAAAACATTTGTGTCTTTTCAAAAGCCATGGTCAGGTATAAGATCACTGATAAGGGCACCAAATTCATCCTCTTTTCAGAAAACAGGTTATCCCAATATCAAGTCATTCCAGGGGCATCGAGAGGGCTATGCACAGCTATGAAAGTGCTAGTCAGGCACAGGAGTCAATAGTCACGACTGCCACGGAATTGGTGGAAATATGCGTTGTCAGTCACCCTTAATTCCTGGTACCATTGCATAACAAGGCTTCCTTTCTTGCTATAGTCCCTGGTGACTCAGCATCCTGACATATCTCACCAAGTCTGATGTGCATTTACTTCTCTACCAGCATGACCTGGTGATAGGGAAACTGGGATCCATGGAAACACAGCACTGTAATAATCAAGTACTCTGGCTGTTTCGTACCACAGTCAAACCAATAAGCACACACATGTGAATACTCTCTATTGTATAAATATACTAATGGCTTCCAAAAATAAACAAGTTCAAGTGTTTGAAGGTATTTTGCAGTAAAGCCTTAAAGGATCTCTAGTGGGATCACTAGTAAGTTCCGTTGACTGTGGCTTTTGTCATTAGATGGGAAAAGCGAAAGACAGACAAGAACATGAGAACCAGCTAGGCTGAGCCAGCATCTTGCCACTAGGCAGATGGGTTTTAGAGTTCTTGTTAGCATCATGGTCAAACATTAACAGCTGTCCTTTAGCATTAACAGAAAAAGTTAATTTGTATTAGTGGCTTTGGTTGATATTTTTTTGTACTAGCTTGGCTGTTTGATGCTGGGGAAAGATATAAAGGCTGAAAGGGGACTAAGGGAATGGATTTTCCTGTTACTAACCTGCTGGCACAGTTCTCATCACTATTGGTGTGGTGGACCCCATGTACTTTGGTTTGTTTGCTTCTGAACTGTATAACCCTTGAAAATCCCTCTTCCATCAGCCTTGCTCTGTGAACCCCAGCCCAGGGGTTCTTCATTTAACCAACTGTGGGGAATGGGATCACTAGCCATGAATAGTCTGGTCTGTTGTTGTTGTTGTTGTTGTTGTGTGACTTCAAGTCATTCTGACTTATGGTAACCCTAAGGAGAACCTATCACAAGGTTTTCTTGGCAGAATTTGTTCAGAGGGGGTTTCCCCTTGCCCTCCTCTGAGGCTGAGAAAGTGTGATTAGCCCAAGGTCACCCAATGGGTTTCAGAGTCTTTGGCCTGTTACAGACAGGCCAAAATAAAGCTGCTTCGAGTCACTTTGGAGGTATGGTATTTCAATGATGCATGCGTCCTAAGAGTCCAAAGCACTCCCCAAAGCCATGCTCCAGTACTAAGGACTGGAGTGCTGCTTTGGTGTGGATTTTGGACTCTTAGGACGCATGCATCATTGAAATACCATACCTCCAAAGTGACTCGAAGCAGCTTTATTTTGGCCTGTCTGTAACAGTCCTTTGTATGAACCAGTCAAATAAAATGGCCGCCCCACACCATCTTAGTGGGGAGACCAGATGCCACACAGCCAAAAACCTGGTTCTGGTGCAAACAGACCAGACAACATCCAACCTGTTCAGCACCAGCAACATGAGACACACCTTTTAAAGTGTATTAAAATAACTCACTGTTTGCTCCAGATCTTTCCTGAAGATCTTGAGCCCTCCATTTCAATACTGGGTAACTGCTGAAGATGTGTCCTGCTGCGCCATCCAGCATACACACTGTTGCTGCACATTACTCACTCTGAGCTCAGAATGAGGTGCTTAGCCATGTGGTTGGTGCTGAGTACCTCATTCTGACATTAGAGGCTGCGTCCAAACTGCAGAAATAATCCGGTTTGACACCACTTTAACTGCCAGGGCTCAATGCTATGGAATTCCAGGCATGGTGGTTGGTTGTGGCACCACAGCAAAGCTTATTATTTCTGCAGTGTGTGTGCAACCAGAATGAAACCAAGTGCCAAGTGGCAGATGCATCAGGTGATGCAGTTGGAGGTAACAAAGCAACTCCAGGGCTAGGATACTCTGGGTTGAGGACTGAGAAGGAATTCGAACTTTGGTCTCCCATTGTCTTAGTCCAACACTCAAACCACTACACCATGCTTACTTTATAGCCTAGGTAAAATTACAGCAGGCCCTCCACATTTGGGGATTTCATTTTTGTGGATTTGACTATTTGTGGTTTTGATTAATATGTTTTCTCTAAGAATCTCAAGGTCTTCCAGCACAACTCTGCCAGATTTTGACCATAGAGTTGTGCTGAAGAACCTAGAAGTTCCTAGCGAAAACACTTCTCTAAGCATTTGTAGTTCCTCCAGCATGATCCTATGATCAACCTCTGGCAGATGTTGACCATAGAGCACTGGAGGACCTGGAGATTTCTAGAGCAGTGTTCTCTTAAGTAAAAAGAATAGTGTGTTTTTTTTATTTGCTTTTTTCCCCACATTCATGGGGGTCCTTTACCCCTAACCCCAGTAAATGTGGAGGGACCACTATAGTTATTTAGGGGCCCAGTTGTACCATTGCCTGTGAAGGGATGCTGAACCCCATCAGCAAAAGGGCTTGAGTGCTTCTCTACTGTATACCAGTTGGGGAATCCTCCAGGACTGTGAGAAGCGGTGGGGGGAGGTAATGGGAGAATTAGCAAACATTGCTCCTCCTTCTGCTTTCTATCAACAGGAAACTCTGCTGGATGATAAAAATTTCTACGAACAGAAGATACAGTTGCATTTTGGGAAAAGCAAATCTGAATAGAGCCTCTACATTTTGCTTTCCAAAACCAAGCTTTTTTGCTAACGAACACCAGTATACAAGAGTGATGTCAATGTACAGTATCCTCTTCCCAAACCATCCACGGATTAGTTTTCCTGGCTGCCATGTTCCCATTCTTATAAATTTCTGACTTTCACACAAGAGGAATTTCAAGGTCTGCATCAAACTAGATGCATGGGGTCCTTTTTGAGTACACAGCTGTAGCACTATGATTCCATTTTAACTGCTATGACTGTGTCTTGTGCAAAGCACTAGACTAGGGATTCAAAGTACCACTTCCTAACCTGTAAATCCCAAGAGTCCATAGGCTGTTGCCATGGCAGTTAAAAAGGATTCATAATGATGTACAGTAATTGTGCAATATGAAAGGGTCCCTGGGTCAATAGTCTCTTATATTCCCTGGCTTTAACTCTTGTTTTTTCTGTTTGTAATGGGAAAACTGCAAATAAAAATCACTATTTGAAAGAACACCTTTCTAGGCATCTCTAGGTCCTCCAGGGCAATTCTATGGTGAACATCTTTCAGAAGCTGACCATAGAATTATACACACTGGAAGACCTGCAAATGCCTAGACAAGTGTTCTCTCTAGGAATCTAGCTTTTTTAGCATGACTTTTGGTGAAAGTTGACCATCAAGTCATGCTGCAGGATCTGAAGATTTCTAGAGAGAACATATTAATCAAATATATGAATATCAAATCCACAAAAGTCAAGCTGTATAGCTGTATTGTTGTATGTTGCACATTTGCTGTACACCGCTTTGATTCTAAGAAGGGCGGTATACAAATAAAATTTTTATTTATTATTTATTATTATTAAAGCTGCAAATGTGGAGGGCTGATTGTAATTTTGTAATGTGAAAAGGCCCAGGATTCATCTCCTCTTAAATGGAGAGTTGCATAGCCCCCATGAGAAGAGCCAGCACTAGAGTGGAATTAACAATGTTTTCAAAGTTGCTTTCCTTCAAGCAGAATCTGCATCTTCCTGATAACTGTATTTATCTCTTCCAACCTGGCCCCTCCACGTTCCTCTTCCAGTCTAATCTACAATTCCAGCTGTTGCTGTGACTTCAGAGGGCTGAAGACGCCCTGTTGGGCTAGAAGGGACCTGCTCCATCATTTTGCAGCCCCTCTGGTGGAATTGGCAGGCCCATTCTTCAGATGTGTTAGGAAGGAAGGAAGCAAGGTGGGCTGAAACGGAAGCAATAACAGGGTTTAACGGAGAAATAACGGCCTCTGCCCCCAAGAATTGTCAGGCCTTTTGCCAAAGCACCACCCTGAAGAACATGAGTTTCCTCACATGGCTAGAGGGAGAAATGTGGTCTGCAGCAGAAATCACACCTGCTTCCTTCTGCAAGCCCTTCCATTTATTCCCTTTCCCTGCCTGTTTTGAAGTGCGTTAAAAAGGAAAACAAAATAATTCAAGACAGGAATATAAATCAAATGCACATGAAAAATAGGCTAGAACTGGCTATTGTCCCATAGTTACCTGCCTGCATACGCTCCCAAATGACTAAATAGGGTCATGTGAGCTTTCTTCTCCCTCTCTCATATGCATGTGTACAAAGCTTGGAAAGGCTTCATATTTGGTTACAACTCCCAGAATCCCGCAGTCAGTATGGCCATTAGGGGTTGGCTAGGCAATTCTGGGAGCTGCAGTCTCCCCGCCAACCGCCCCGCCAATAAGGAAAATGGGGAGAGTGTGTGTGTTGACAGACAGTTGTAGAGAACTGAAAGTATGTTTGGAGGCCAGAAGGAAGAGAAGGGAGCTTGGGAGTCCTCTCTGATAATAGGAAGAAAAGGAAGAAATCAATGAAGCTGCAAGAGCAAGGAAGAAGGAATGACATGGTTGCAGAACTTGCACTCACTGCTCCACTTTATGGTGTGGGTAGACTAGGCTGACCAGTGTAGTGAGCATAGGGCATACCCACACCAATGGCATCACTAGGGAATGCAGGGGGTACGGTCTGCACCAGGTGGCACCTTAAGTGGGTCTGACACCACTGCTCCTCAGACATCTGTGTTTTGGCAGAAATGAGCTGTGACATTTGCCTATCAGTGTTGCCAACAAGCCTCGAAGATAATTCCCCAAACGTTTGGCCAAAACTCACCAAATCCCCCCCATATCTCACCAAATACTTATTTCAATTCTCAAAATTACCATTAAAACCAATCACCAAAATCACACCAAAGGCTCTGAAAAGTACCCATTTTGGCGTGAAAGTCACCAGATTGGCAACACTGTAAAATGTCTCTAAAATGCTGAAGAAATGGTGTGAGTTGGATGAGGCTCAGTGGGAGGAGAAAGGAGAGGCCCCAGGTCTTTTTTAAATTAAACTTCAAATTTCAATTTTTTTAATTTTAAAAAATTAAAAAATTAAAAATTGTTTTAAACGCTTTGTTTAAGAACATCACATTTGACTCAATTTTAACTGCAAGCACATGAAACTATGTACAGTGTGCCCATGTCATATGCGGGCGACCTATATGCGGCTTTCAGCTTATGCCGAAAGCCGTGTGACAGAAGTGGCAATGGTGCGTGTGCCCATGGCGCGGGCACTGCGCCATGCTGTGTACATGAGCCCCATCCTTTTCAATGGGGCTCAAACATACGCGGTATTTGCCTTATGTGGTTGGGTCTGGAATGGATCCCCACATAAGGAAAGGTGCAGTGTATATATAAATACATTTATTCTATGCAGATGATATTTTAATTTAAAGGTATAATTTTAATTTTGCTAGTTGTTTATGTCCCAACTATTGCCAGTGCATTCAGTGATAGATATGAATTAAGATTTAGGAGTAACATTAATTCGAAAAACATTACTATGGTGTGGGAGTGGGATGGAAGGAAGTCAATGGGGACGGTGACACCTTGAGTTACTGCACCAGGTAACACCAACCCTAGCAACACCTATGCTACACCACTGATACTATTTTAACCGCCATGGCTGTCTACTATGAAATCCTGGGATTTCTAATTTGGTGGGGTAATTAGAAGTCATTGTTGCAGACAGCTCAAATAGTTCAAGGAAATGTACTAGAATGCTTAGAGTCTCTCTAAATTACAAATCCAGAATTTGATAGGAAATAGCCTTCGTAGTAAAACAGGTATAAAACAAAGCTTACCAGAGTGAAAGATCTTTAATGCTTTTGCAGAAGAGGGAATTTCAGCAGGTGTTTTTACCTGGTTGCAATACACACACAACACCTGCTGATACGTCTTCTTCTACACAACCAACTGGGTGACTCAGCCTCAGGGAAAGGCAATGGCAAACCATCTTTGAACAAATCTTGCCAAGAAAACCCCAAGATAGGTTTGCCTTAGGGTCGCAATGAGTCAGAAATGACTTGAAGGCACATGACAACAACAACAACAACGTCATTAAAGGTACAGGCCATCCCCAGTTTTCACTCTGGGAACCCTAACTGCTATAATTGTGCAGTGTGGATGCAGCCATTCATTAAAAGTGCTGGGAAATATATCCTCTGGTTATAAATGGAGGGAGGGACACAATCTGCATTAGAAGATTGAGTTGTTACAGATTGCCGTGGATGGAAAGCAAGCAGCCTTGTAAAAGCCTGAAATGCCGAGAGGGAGAGCGAGATGGAAGAAAACATGGTAGACAGGGTCCCCCTTATCTCATCCGCTATCAGCCATATTTCCTCGTGAGGCAGCCTGTTTAATTAAGAATCAGAGTCTGGGCCAGAGAGAGCAAGGACAGATGGAGAAGGTGATTTTGGCAGGAATGTGAAGCCCAGAGGCAGGGCTGAGGCAGGGTGTGCTGGAAAGACACACAAGCACCTTGAGCTCATGTTAAAGATTTACTGCACAAGGTCACTGGGACATGAAAAGGGAGAAACCCCTGTTTGGTAGTAGACGGCAGAGCTTTTGGGGACTACTTTTCCCATAACCTCCGCAGCCAGCATGACCGTTGGGAGCTGTAGTCAAAGAAGTTACACTTCCAAACTCTGGTAGATGGGTACGGAAACCCACCGCAGATGTGCACCTCTGACATTGCTATCTGTGTAAGGGATACATGGGCAGAGAGGAACAGAGTGTGTATGTTTTGGAGGAGGAGGGGATTAGGGAGTATATCACACGAAGCTTTTTGGGGATTTTCCGGCTCAGTTCCGACATGACTGCACTTCCAACAATGCGGATTCACGTCGTAACATGAATGTTATCAGACACCATTCCACGGTGATTCCAAAGCGACCCTTCATTTTGGTAAAACCTAAAAAAAAGTGACTTCACAGAATTTGCTTCCAAGCTCACTTCGATTGCACTGCAAATTGGTCTGGTGTGGAAAACCACTCTGATGTCACCCCCCTTTGGCCCCCTGCGTCCTGCTCCATCATCCCCCTCCTCCTCCTTCATGCCATCTCTGCCACCCTGCAACCCATCCAATCATTCCCATCATCCCCTGCCATCTCCTGCATCCTGATCCTGGCCCCAGTGACCCCCAGCAACCTATCCCATCATCCTCTGCCTTCTCCTGCATGGCTACATCCCAATCCTCTGACTACTTCTTCAACCCATGGAGGATGACAGCTAAGGAGGGGGCAGGGAAGGAGGGCAGCGTCCAGAGCCCCACTGAGCATGTGCAAGGGTGCTGATTTGGATCGTTGAACCCTCCGGTGTGGTAATACAATGTGCACGCACTCCACTTTGCTTGAATCCGCATCACGTGACTTGCTTGGAATAGAACTGACTTCACTTCCCCCTCAATTCGGAAGGACAATGGAAAGGCAACCAGGTGTGGTAAAACATAACGTTTTAGCATGAATTCGCATTGCTAAACAGGAGTGACTCTGGATCTGGTGTGAAAAAACATCACGCTTTGCATTGCTAGAACAGGAGTGACTGCGGATCTGAGCTGCAACCCCCCCCCCACGTGTAATAAGGTCCAAGGCTTAATGCTAGATCTAAATGCAAGGCCTCTGCTGTGGAAAGTTTTAAAAATTCCCTCTGGCCATGTGCAGACTGCTTGGCTTCATTTCATTCAGCGCTGAGCTTCAGAATGCCCTTTTGCAACATAAGGAGTGCCTCTAAAAGTGAGCAGCTCTCCTTCCTCTTACTACTGAACAGCCAGAGTTAGTCCCAGTTCCTTTAAGGCTTGGAAGAAAATATAAAAACTCCAAAACACACTTGAACTCCAGGGAGGGGGGTGTAGAGGGAGAAATTCAAGTTAAACCAGAGAAGGAATGAGTAATCTGTAGAAGCCTTGATGCAGTTTTGTTGAAGTTAAATTATGAACGGGTTTTTATATTTTACATGTTTACACTTTGATATTTAAAGTGTGTGCTTTTGTATTTTACATGTCTTTATATCACTTAAGAAGCAGTATGCTCAACAAATGACAACTCTTCTTGCAACACAAGTGAAAAGAAAAAAACTGGAAAAGGAGTGTTTGAATATTTTGCAAACTGACTCCTTGGAATGTAGAAATGTCATTTTAAAAAAACACAACCAGATTATAATCATCTGCTGTGTGTACATGTGTGGGGGGTATACATTTTATTTTATGATTTTAACTGCCTTTCAATGCAAAAAAAAAAAAAACATTTTTTGGGGAAAGTAAACAGATACTGCCTTAGAAAAACTTTTAAAATAAGCATAATAATAAACAACAAAGATAGTAGAAAAATAGTTAAAACATATATCACCGATGAAGGAAAATGATAAGATCAATATTATATATATATATATATATATATACGTTTTTTGCCTATCAAAGAAGAATGTTAGATTGAATGACATGTGAACCTCCATGAGGAGGGCATTCTACAAAGAGTATGCCAACAGAGACACTCCCTCCATTTTAAGGTTGGCAACTTCAGAGGGTCTAAGGGTCACCTTCAGCCTCAGGACTCATCCATATGCACCATTTCACAATGAAAACCAACAAATTGTGGCCAAACAACACCAGAGTGTGTTCAAGATGGGAAAATTCTTGGTGAGGATAACACACACTAAAGAGGATAAAGTAGTTTGCTTTGTTTGAGCCAATGGGAAGTGTAATTTTCCACCCTTCCTCCTCTCTCACCCCATTGAGTTAAAGAGTGCAAACTACTTTTGCACTTTGAACTCAGCTTATAGCAGACTGAAGCTGGATAATCAGATGTCCTCCTTTTCCAGGACATCTCTACATTTCAGCCTTCTGTCCAGGAGGAATTCCAAAATGTCTTCCATTTGGAGCATCACTGCAAAGCACAATGCAAACGTTTGAAAAGGTTGTTTCTTTAATTTCAGCACAATGACATATGAGGGAATAATTTAATGTAGATTCATTCAAGGTTGGTTGCTTGCAAGTAAATGTCAAGCATTTGTCTTGCTCACATGTTATGGGTAGATTGCAAGCCAAGAGACTTTTAACAAAGTAAGTTAATTGGAAAAATATAGTTGAGTACAAGTGGCCCTCCATACCACGGATAGGACTATCATGGTTTAAAAGATATAAATTAAAAAAAAACACCCTTGATTTTGCTATTTATATAAGGGACACCATTTCATTATACCATAATGTTAATGGCACCCCAGGATTCCTAGGATAGAGCTACAACACTTGTCAAAAGACTCAGGCATTGAAAACGAAATTCATCCAGCTAAATGGGGCTAGATGATGTCTACTCAAAGTGTGGTCCCTGAACAACTGGAGATTATCACAGTGGGGTCAGTAGTCCTTATCCTGTCCTTCTCACACAGTTGCATGGAGATTTCACACATCGTCGTGATTATCCCATTCTTACTCTGGTGTTATCACTCAATTGCAATAAGATTTTCAGATGACATTGTGCTTATCCCATCCTTCTCCCGCCTCCTGAAGTGGCGTGGCCCCGTCACTGTGTATTAATGGAAACTCTGTTAACTACAATGATGGGTGCCACTGATGAGAGAAGGACAGGATAAGTGAGGATGCAATAAAGAAATGGTAAGGACAGGAGCGATCCCTCCTGCCCTGGTTGATAATCTTCAAAGTCACTGAGCTGTTAACTGCGATTTTTGTGAGTTCCAGGAAAGAAGAAAAAATGAATTTGTAGCCAATGGGTACAAAAAAAAATGTGGTACCTCAAGTCCCATTGCCCTTAGTGGTGGCACGACATACATGTGGCTGCTATCACAACTGCGACATATGCTACCATTGGGGACAACAGGGCTTGCCATCAGCAGATGCTTAAATGTGCAGGTGGCAAGCCTATGGATAGCAAGGCTCCACAGTACACATTTGGCTATATATCCCTAGAGACTGTCTCGATTATAATGTTAATATAAGTAATCTGATAAAAGATATTGTACAAGATTTAGATAGCTAGGTGGACTTAAAGATGAGTCTGTGGGGTAAGGTAATCCAGTTTAAATGAAGTTAGCCCTAGAATGTTTGTGTTATCATGGATTCCTCTACATATATCTTGCAAGTATTTTCAAAAACTAATTCATTGTTAAAAGATTTTGGGGAATGCATCTACTTCTAGAATTCAATGAAAGGATGCAATTCCAATCAAGGAGGGAGGGTTGGCCTTTCAGATCTATATATCATTGAGCATACTGGTTATGTTGTACTAATTTTTGAACATATTCTCTTACAAAAAATATCCACCATGGCCAGCCTTGGAGTCTTAATTTCTGGCACTTCTATTCAAATGGACAGTACTTGGTTCTTATTTTATTTTAAAAAAGCAGTGTTTGGCCAACAATTCCAGCTGCTAGAATTATGTGGCAAATTCTAAAAGTCATCAAATTGTTGAAGATGTAGTATGCTGATGCTTCCTTAACATATGTTTTGGACTTGTCCCATTTAAACATGTGGTCAGCTTTTATGAAAGTCACAACTAATGTGGTTATTTTTTCTACCTTTTGTCCATCCAGGTGTTGGTAATGCAAGTCCGAGCAGTGTTGTTGGTGATCCTTGAATACAGAGTGTTGTTTGTTGACCCTAGACTATGGGCTGTGCAGGTGCTGATAACACAATGTGTTTATTGGTGTGTTTGATAAACCAACTTGTGTTAGAACATCTATAAAAGATTGAATTCCATAAAGTGTCAACATACTGCTATCTGGCAGGGTTCCTAGTTTTAGGATGTGGTGAGCAGGAGATTAGAGACTTACCACTTTAGTATTTATTCCTCTGTGAAGCTGCACAACAAGATTTGCTATTAGGAATCTAATTAAACCCTGGTCTCCAGAGTTTTAGTCCAATGCTTAAACCACTACACTATGCTGGCTCTTTATAAAAGTCATAAAAGGTGGCCACCAAGATTAATTGTTTAATTGTTTTTATTTGTTCATCAACTAAGGAGCCTTTGTGGGCTGGGAGGTGATACAGAAATTGTTTCAATCAATAATCAATAAAGCTACCACTTACTTTTTTATTTATTTTTTAATTTTTACCTTCAGTACATTCTGACATTTCTGTCACTTCCAAATATCATCAACTATTCCTTATAAAAAGATAGTCTACTCTGGAACCTCCAGGCTGAAAACTGCAGAGAAATAATGCAGTCAATTCGCTTTAACTACCATGGTTCAGTGTTATGTAAACCTGGGATTTGTAGTTTATATGGCACCAGAACTCTATGACAAAGAAAGCAAAATATCTCACAAAACTACAAGTCCCAGAATTTCATACCATTGAGCCATGGCAGTTAAAGATCTCAAACTGCATTATTTCTGCAGTGCAGATTCAGCCAGTTTCCTTGCAAGGATGATTTAGCTGCTCTTTATAAATTCCATATTACTGTTCTGCATTTCACTCCTATAGCTTAATAAATGATTAATAGTGTAATCTTATAGTCATCCAGAATCATAGATTGATTATTATTCCTTCTCTAAGGAGAGACAGAACACTAGCCTCTATTACACCTAGGGTTGCCATAAGTCAGGACCTCCAAACCGGACAAATGTAGGACAAAATTTCTGACGTAGGACACATTTTTTAAAGATGGGACACACGAAAAAATTTGATGATTTTTAAAAAAAATTAATTAAATGCCTGTTTCTTAGGCATGATCAAAATGGAGGTCATTTTGGCATTATTTCTAGACAGATGGCAGAAATGTACTTCCCTTTCTGGCCAAACACCCCCAACCTGCATTCCAAAACACACACAACAGCACATTTGGGCATTTCACATGGCTTTACTTAATGTGGGATCTTGCATATTTCAGAGGCTTATTCCATAGCCAAACCCTTGGGTTTAACCCTTAGCATGGTTTAACATGGCTATGCATGTTGAACATGTCAAGGTGTTTCACAGTTCTTGCCACCAAGTGTACTTCTCAGAAGTGTGTGTCAAGGGACTTTGGTTTTTTCTTCACTGCGCACGAGTTTGTAAAAATCACAGCAATTTACATTGGCCATGCCTCAGAACCAAAAACACACAGAAAAGGCACTTTGGAAAGTCACACTCTCTCGGCTTCTGAAACATGCCTGCATGTCTCTCCTACTCTCAAGATCATCATCATCATCATCATCATCATCATCATCACACTATCACTGTCAAAACAAGGGAGACTTGTTAGCATTAAAAGCACAACCCCCCCCCCCAAAAAAAAACCACCTTGAGGCCTCTGGCCACTCACTCACCCACCTCCCCTTTTCCTCCTCCTCCTCCTTTTCCTCTCCTCCTCCTCCTCTCCCCCTCCCCATTCGCCATGCGGAGGGGGCGGAGGAGGAGGAGGTGGGTGGCGCGGCCGTGCGGGGAGGCAGGGGAAGGTGGCGCAGGTGCACGCAGGAGGCGCTGGCTCCATCCACTTTGCCCCTCCACGCGGCCGCGCGGCCTGGGCGAGGAGGCGGAGGCGGAGGAGGAGGGTGGTGCGGGCGCGGGGAGGCGCCGCCTCTAGCTTCGCTTCCTGCACCCCGGCAGGCCTCGCTGGCACTGCCCTCCTCTTCCTCCCCCGCCTCCCGAGGAGGAGGGCAGCGAGGCCCTGCAAGCCACAGCAACCGGCTGCAACCGGGGGGTGTCCCGGTTTTTGGCGGCACCGTGGAAGGGAGGGGCCCGGGGCCGCCAAAACCGGGAAATTCCCGGTTGCAGCCAGGTTATGGCAACCCTAATTACACCAGACTGATGATCTTTCTCAATATTTAAAAATATGGTGCTGGTCTGATAAAGTATGCACCTGAGTTTTACATTCTTATCATCCATGAACAGTTTGGAAATGTAAAAAATACCAATAGATTAATAGTTTAAAAATAAATTTAAATAAACAGTTGAATCACATTTCCACTTAGTGTAAACCCAATTAGAGTAGAGCTGTTAAATCAATAATAACTTAATAAGTCAACTTTTATCAAAGCTCTATTGTTCAACAAGTTACTCTAGTTTCAGTAACAAGTGAAATAGACTTTAGCCTCCACTATAACATTTTTATAGAAAACTGAATTGACAAGTAATACTTTACATAAAAACTTTTTAAAAGGAACTGATAGCATTTTTCACCTCTAACACAAAAATACTATATTGACTTCTGTACTAACCTAAAGGAACATTACACAAATTGCACTTTACTTCTACTCAGTCCCCAACTTAATTAGTTGTTATTACCTCTAGCCTTAAAACATTATTAATTGCTCTTTCTCTCTAAGATAAATTATGTATAGCACTTTTCATTATCTCTCAGCTTGGGGGTATCCGTTCTAAATGCAAATAGTAGACTTAGAATGGGTGTAACTGTACTTTTCAATAAGGAAAACTTCAAAAAATATACTTTAAGCTCAACAATTATAACTGTAAAGAACAATTATTAAAAAGTTACTATAAGGGAGTATAATATTTACACCTAAAGAGACAGAAACCCCCCCAACATAATTTTCATCTACACTAAAAGCCTCTCCTTACATAAGCAGATTTCCTGTTTCTTGTCTGAAAAAAATCCAGTAAGCCAAAATATGATTTTAAAATGCACTGTCAAGAAATCTGCAATCTAAATTTCTGTCTTATTTTTAATATAATAATAATAATAATAATAATAAATATTTATTTATACTTAGAATCATAGAATCCTAGAGTTGGAAGTGACCGCAAGGGCCATCCAGTCCAACCCCCTGCCAGCAGGAACAATCACAACAAAGCATCCCTGACAGATGTCCATCCAGCCTTGCTTTAAGACCTCAAGGAGGACTCCACTACACTCCGAGGAGTTTGTTCCACTGTCGACAGCCCTTACTGTCAGGAAGTTCCTCCTAATGCTGAGGTGGAATCTCTTTTCCTGGAGCTTGCATCATTGCTCCAGGTCCTAGTCTCTGGAGCAGCAGAAAACAAGTTAGCTCCCTCCTCAATATGACACTCCCTCAAGTATTTAAACAGGGCTATCATATCATCCCTTAACTTTTTCTCCCAGGCTAAACAAACCCAGGCATGGTTTCCAGACCCTTCACCTATTTAGTCACCCTCCTGTTAGACACACTCCAGATTTTCAACATCCTTTTAAATTGTGGTGCCTAGAACTGGACACAATATTCCAGATGGAGACTGACCAATAGTGGCACTATTATTTCCCTGAATATGTCCCGCCTCTTCCAAGGATCGAAGCGGGATACATCATTAAAAGAATACAATAAAATTGAACAGTCAATAAATACAATACAATCATCATCTCTTATACCAAGTACGATGGAAAGCCCGCTGGAAGAGATCCGTCTTAGTGCCTTCTTAAAGGCATCAAGGTAGTCATAAGACAGATCTCCTCCGGCAGACTATTCCATGAGTTAGGGGCTGCAGCAGTGAATGCTCTATGGGAAGTTGTGGTTAATTGAGTATTACAATGTTCCAACAAATTCTTCCCCAGTGTTCTGAGTGTGTGGGGTGGATTATGTAGGGAGAGGCATTCCCGCAGGTAACTCAGGCCCGAGCTATATAGGGCTTTAAAGGTAATGAAAAGCACCTTGTATTGCGCCCGGAAGCTAATTGGCAGCCAGTGTAGAGATTTTAACACTGGTGTTATATGGTTAAACCTAGAAGTACCAGTGACCAATCTGGCTGCTGCATTTTGGATTAGTTGAAGCTTCTGAACTTGGTACAAGGGTAGCCCCAAGTAGATCGCATTACAGAAGTCTAAAGGAGAGATTAGCAGTGCATGTACTACTCCTTCAAGGTCCTTTTGTTCCAGGTAGGGACGCAGCGGTCCTTTTGGTCCAGGTAGGGACGCAGTTGGCATATCAACCAAAGTTGGTACCAAGCACTCCTGGCCATCGCATCTATTTGAGATGACAACTGTAGTGATGGATCCAGGAGTACTCCCAAACTGCGAACTTTGTCCTTTAGGGGAAGTGTGACCCTGTCAAGGACTGGTAGACAAATCTCCATCCCCAGACCTAGGGTGCCTATCGCAAGTACCCCTGTTTTCTCTGGATTCAACTTGAGTTTGTTTTCCCTCATTCAGCCCAGTTTCAATATTTTCCAGTTTCAATATTTAATCCATATAATAAATAAATTCAAACTTCTTTCTGAGTTTCATGCTGACCATCATTGTACAAGGTCCTTTATTTAAAGAAATTGAAGCCTTGTTTCTTGGGCAGTTCCCAACTTTTCTATAATCTGTGCTCCAACTGTAATGCCAAATTAAGTCTCAGAAGAAGAACAACAAGGAAAACTGCACAGTACAGTACAGCTTTCTTTTCAACATTCAGTACCATGACCTGTACACCAAATGGGGGATGAAAGGAAGGCAAATGCATCTGTGACATGAAGGGTCTCCATGGCTTCTGACTTTTTGACAGGTCAGCACAGAAGCTCTTCCTTCTCTGCAATTCTGACTTCTGTCCTGTTATATAAGAACAGGAGCAAGTGTTCCCTGCTCAGCAGTCAGGGATAGCGAGAACAGGGAGGTACCAGGTAGAGTGGGTTTAACCATGGAAATGAAGTCTGCTCTTCCTCAAATATGTTCAGAGGTTTGCAGATTGCTGCCAATGTGACTAGCCAACCATATACACATGGGTGAAATTTCTTCCAGCCTGACACAATAGTTTTGGTGACTTGGCACAAATGTTCTTGAAGAATATGATACTGAGTGTTTCTCCTTTTAAAGTTGAACTGTTCTTACTGCAATTCTCTGAAGATGCCAGCCACAGATGCTGGCAAGATGTCAGGAATAAACTCTTCTATAACATGGCCACATAGCCCAAGAAACCCACCAAAAAACTATGGATGCCAGGCATGAAAGCCTTCGACTTCACACTGTTCTTACTGCAGTTTGTAAAACAGTTAATATGGGCTGTTCATTCTTTCTTTTCATCATAATACTTTAGTTTTGTGTCCAGGTTGATAGCATCGATCCTATTTTGGAAGTTCTTGAATTTGCTATGGCTATACCATTGTATGTCCACTTCTCCATATCTCAGAGGTACAAATAAACAGGTCACCAGCAGTGGAATAAGTTTCTTTCCAGAAGGTTACAATTTTACTATTTTTGCTTTTCTTGGTTTGGGATAGTGCCTCCCTTTTCTAGGATGTTTGAAGTAGCTCATCTGTTCTACCTCAACTTGTATTTTGTTAGCAAATATCTTCTGTGCAGCTGATGGGGAAGCAGCATCTTCTAAATTGAGGTTGGCAATCAGTGGTCCTTCAAGCATTATTGGGATACAACTCCCATCCACCCTAGCCAGTATGGCCAATGGTGAGATAAAATGGGAGCTGCAGTCTAACATCAGGAGAGCTAAAATTTATTCTAAGCTGTGTTACAGATGTTGAATATTTGCTGCTCTTTTAATCCACTTTGATCACTTCCAATGAGTGATGTCACTAAGGTTGTCATCACTTGGTGCCATAACTCATGATGTCACATCACATTGATCTTCTCCTATACCACATCACACAGAATCCTTAGTAATGTTTTTTGTACCAATGTCTCTCATGAATCATAATTCCTGTATATCACTGAATGTAATGGTAATAGCTGTGACATAAACAACTAGCAATATTAAAAAGATACCTTTAAATTACAATATCATAAGCACAACTTAAATGTATTTATATGTGGTTACAGTTAAAATTGGTTAAGATGTGAAATTTTTAAAGAAAAAATTAAAAATATTTTTAAAAATTTTACATTAATTTTTTTTAATTAAACTTTATTTAAAAACAACAACAACACAAGGCCTCTCCGTTCTCCTCCCACTAAGCCTGGCCACACTCACACCATCTCTTCAGTGTTTTAAAAGGATACAGACAAAAGCAACAGTCTGTATCTGCCAAAAGGCAGATGTTTAGGGAACAGTGGTGTCAGCCTCCCCTTTAGGGTGACATCTGGTGCGACATGCATGCCTGCACCCCTCTCATTACACCCCTCCACCCATCCCACTAAGAATGCAGTACACTAAATACATATGCAATTGACAGATCTTGAGTGATATAAACCAGTGAGGGCAAATTACTAGCCTTTCCTTATCCTGTTGACATCTCAGAAAACTATGCATATCTGTACAGTATTAGTGGTTTTCTACTGCAAGTTCTGCAACCATTTTGCTGGCCCATTCTGAGGTTTCTTCAGCCTTCACAGTTTTGCCTAGATACTTCACATTCTGAAGTTTCTTCTTCAGCTTTGATTTGATTAAGAGGCATTAGGTGCATTTACAACTAGTTTAGTCTTGCAAATGTCCCACACCCTCCAGCAAGCTAGGAAATTCCCTACTGATGCTCTCAATGCTGATGGATTCATCCATAGATTATAACCATTTTTTTTAAATAAAGAGGAACTGTAAGGATTAGATAGGTATCATGCAGGCCCACTGAATTGCAAGTCCCAGCATTCCTCAAAATTAGCTATGGTGGCTAGGGCTAAGGCAGTTGTAGTCCACCAACATCTCATGATTGTAGTCCACCAACATCTCATGATTCTCATCCCTGCTGCAACTTCTTCAGTCAAAATAATGGAATAAACTGCTGTCCCAAAAGCTCAGAGATATAGACTAGATGGGGAACTTTTTTCCCTATTGGAATAGAAACACATCAAATCAGGGGCCACACAGAAAAATTAAAAGGAATCTTTCAACCAAAGAACAGACAGTTTCAAAGCATCTCTTCTTGGGCGGAACGCTGCCCAGGGTCATGTCATCTATGCTTGACAGTTCCTAGTATAAAGGTACTGATCAAGCTGCCTCACACCTGATTCCATCTACAGTTACACAGGCACATATTGTGCCTACATAGAGCCTCCTTGGTCCTTACTTTGAAAGCTGGGCTTCTACAGGCTGGAGGCAGAACATGCAAGGAACTGATTGTACTGCCTGAGAGTTGCCCTGGTTCACTTTTACTTTTGCTGCATGGTAGGCTGGGTGAAATTAAACAACAAGCTTGATCTGAGTAGGGGCCAGTCTCCCCTATTCCCATTCTAAAGACTGACACCTTTACCTTTGCTTTTGACAATGAACTTTTCTATCATTCAGAGAATGTGATTCTCCATTCCCTTAACCTACTAGTTTTATTTATTCAGGGGATATTAGTTTTATCCCCAAGGTTCTACCCTTGCATCAGGCTGCAGTTTTAATATGACGTAGTGTCACACTTACATTTTGGCTTGACTGTATATTATGCACTGTTTTTCTGAGCAGTTTACTGCTTATGAGGTGTTTTACCTTTGCTGTTTTGCAATGTACACATCCCACGGCCTAATTAGTAGGTATATCCATATGGCCTTTGGTTTACTCAAAAATTTTAGTTATATTCTTAGCCATGTCTCTAGTTTAATCCATATCCCTTGGCCTTATTACTCTGCATTTGACCTCATAAGAATATCTTCAAGCGCTACACATCTATTGACAGAAGCATTGGTCTCTAACAATAATGTCTCTAATTCCTCTACCCCCATTTTGTCATCTACCTTTCCCCTGCAGAATTCCTCAGAAAGTCAAGAAGTATAAATGTGGTAAGCAGGAAAGAAAGTCCAGGACCAATCATGTCTACCACGCATGTTGTTTTCCTTATTCAATGGGCTTCGACAGGACTCAAGGAAAAAGAAAAGCCCCAGGGGTGCTCAGGAATTAATCTAGATTCATAGTATTCTGATTCTGAAATATTTCAGTACATTCTCTACCATTGCAGAGGTCAGCAGCTCCAGCAAAACTCAACTTTACCAGATAATAATCTGTCCCAAGAAGCTGTTTTAAAGTTTGCCACCCATAGAACATCGTCCAGCAAACAGCCAGTCAGGAGTGAGCTCTGTGGAATGGATAATACCATAAATTATTAGAGACAATCTCTTCATTGTCATGATGCTCTCCAGATATCTTAGATTACAATTCACATCTCACTCTTTTCTTTTCTGGCCACTGTTAGTGTCTTTCCACATTCTTCCTTCATTATGTCCTTGACTTCTGACTATGGCCTGTTACAGACTGCCAAAATAAAGCTGCTTCGGGTCTCTTTGGAGGTATGCTATTTAAATGATGCATGGGTCCTAAGAGTCCGGAGGTTGCACCAAAGCCACACTCCATTCCTAAGCACTGGAGTGCAGCTTTGGTACAGCTTCCAGATTCATTTAAATAGCAACAGGCCTTAGGTTCCTCTTTTATGCTTAATAGCGCAAATCAATTTCTTACATTATTGGTAAATTCTGTTGATACTGTATATTGTTCAGATAATATTTTGGTATGATGACTGTTTTTGTTTTCTCCTTCGGCTTCCTTCTATATTTGGATACAAATAGTTCATGGTCTGTTCCACAGTCAGTGCCTGGTCTAGTTTTGGCTGCAGGGATAGACCATTTCCATCTTCTGTTTCCAATTATATAGTCTATCTAATGTTTGATGTCCATGTGTACAGTCTCCTCAAGCAGCCTTAGATACCAAGTCCTAAAAGACCGTGGAAAGAGATGAAAATTTCACACCAGCTTGAACAAATTTGCCAAGCAATTAAGTTGGTAAACATCAAGAAAAAGACAGTAAGGACCTGGGGTATTAGAGTATGGATAAAAAGTGGTAAAGACATACAACCTCATCCTAACACTGGGAGCTTCACAAGAGTGGAAGCAAGGACTTTACATAGGATTTGGTTGAATTATTAGTGCACTGACAGTTTCTCTAAAGGATGGACTGCAAATATAGCTAGCTAGAGACATTGCTAGACTAGTGCACAGACTCCCTCTAAAGGCCATAAAATGACATTGGCTTGAAATCTAGATACACAAGCAAATCTAGATAATTTCCATAAGAGAGATTCCACCTAATCCATTTATTTTCACACACCCCCATCATATCTCCTTTTGTCATTTCTCAAACAGCAAAAAGTTTGACTTCATAAAAACAAAAGAAGAGCACAATCTCTACAGCTTCAGGATCCTCTTATATTTCCCCCCCAAAGTTTTGGTGTGAGCAACTGATCAGCAAAAGGAACCTACCAGTTTTCTCAGAGGGTGTCATCCACCATTAAAAAAAACCCAACCACCTGATCTTTTATCTATCCCTGTAAGGTTTTCTGGATCAATTTTATTTTTAAATAAATGGGAGACGTAGTACTGTAATGCTATACTGTAATTTTGTGAGTGGCTGCAGTACAGGCATTTTGTCCCAGCAGAAAAATGTTTACCTCCTTGCTTAAAGAACAGATGAGAGCTGGAGGGGGATGTAATGTGAAGCTCCTGTCACTAACCCCTGAAGGACTCCTATGTGAGTTAGGCTCTGGTGAGCCATGTAGCAGGGCCAGGCAAACAATGTGTATAGAAGGTTAAGTGGAGCATGGAGGGCTACTTGGAAATTTACCAAGTTTTCTTCCTATGAGCTGCACAGTCCTTGTCACCAGGATGCAATTCCTTCTCTCCCTGTCTCCCCTCAGCTGCTTGTGAAAGAGGAGGCCAGAGCTACCTGGTTATCAGCAGCTTTTATCTGCTGCTGGAAAATGGTGAAAATAAAGTTAACAGCTACCAGAAGAATAAACTCCCTTCTCCAGATTTGCAGTGACAGGACGTAGGCTAGCCTTACTTGCATATAACCATTTGAAAAGGGCGAGGTACACATGTGCGCATCTCTCTCCTTCAAAATACAAGGAGGCAGTCTAATCACAGTTTTGGCAGCCAAATGCCAGGGGTCAGAGTGACTGTTTCTTTTCTTATGAACAAGGTACCTGGGCCTCAAACTGGTCTTGTGACAATCTGCTATTCTGTTTGCTTTCATAAAGTAAAGTCCTCCTGAGATCCCATCAACTTTTATTCAGAAGCTCAAAAAGGCTGGAGGGAGTTAAGGGGCAGAAATTTAGTGTCATAGTACAATGATCTCTATGAGAATTAATGCTCAATGGGTTTTTGTGACAAAAGTAGTCTAAATTGGGTAGATCTCTAAAATATGACCTACAAAGCAATCTAAAACTATCAGTTTGCTAGAGTATACAACATGTTTAGTTTCCTTTGTGAGTTCTCTGTCCACCACTTCAGACAACAGAAGACAATTTCTTTATCATCTACATGTGATTTGAAAAAATCACTTGCATATTCTATTATTATTTTCAGATATTTCCCATTAGGCATTTGTCAATGGTTACTAAGCTGGCTTTCAAAACCACAAAAGAATCATTTGAAATTCAAACTGGAACCCATTAATAGATCCAGGGATAGGCAAGTAGTCCTCATTTGTTGTTAATTATTTTCTCCAACCCATACCTAGATGGAGTACTTTTATGTGAGAAGGAAAGTAGCTCAGATGATAACCAATGAATAACTTTTGGGAACATTTGCACATGGTTTGCTAACTGCTCCTGGAACCAAGTAGGCCTGAGAATCCTCCTTGGGCAGACCACCATGCCAGGCAACACAGAAATATTATATACTCTTCCCATTTTGCTATTATTGTTTTTAGCATCTGAGATGTATTTCCCTTTTTTACTTTTAGTCAGCCCTCTGTATCCACAGACTCAAGCATCCACAGCTTGAAAATATTTTAAATATATGTATTAATTCCATAAAGCAAACCCTGAGTTTGCCATTTTATACAAGGGACACCATTTTACTATCCTCTGTATTTAATGGGAGTTGAACATCCATGGATTCTGGTATCCACAGGGGGTCTTGGAACTAAACCCTAGAAAATACCAAGAGTCCACTGTACATGCTTTGGGATTTTTGGAGCAATAAAACTGTAGAGATCCAGGCATGAGGTTAGAGAATGCTTTGTGCACTTTGGGATGGACATGGAAGACATCTCTCAACTATATCAGACCCTGAAAGCTTTTCTGCATGACCAAAACAAAAAACAAAATAAAAAAAAAACTAGACAAAATTGAAAGAAGACTAAAAATGACAGATATTTTTCTTTTCTGGCAAATTTCAGCCAGACCTGTTTCAACTACTTGTCACAAGTATGCACACCCCTCTGTCTCCAAGTGGGATTCTGACAGCAGAAGGGTAGCTGGCCATTGCAGTATTGAATTTGCTCCTCCATGGAACCTAGTGGCAAGATGAAGTAGATGCATCACTGGAATAAGAGCCAAGCCTGCCTCTGACAATTATCAATGACAGGGAGAGATTCTGCTCCCCTTTGACGCATGACCAGTTTCCTTTCTCCCAGGGATATGAAGGCTCTTTAGTATACAGGTGCAACAAAGCTCTTAAAAGAATTGCCAACAAATTTTCAAGGTTACTGGTTTTCTTATTCTTAGTATTATAAATATGACAAACAGAGAAAAGAATATCAAAACTATAAAGAGATGGACAGCCATCATATTGTTGTCCAAACATTGCTGACTATAAATTGCAAAAGAAGTGTTCTTTTGAGGTAGAACTCATGGTTTTGAAAGATGAAATGAGTCTGAATTAGAAGGCACATTTACTTCTATGTAATGGGGTTGACTCTTTTCTTCAGGAGTTGGTGAAATGTGGACTAGACTCAGGTTTTTTTTTACTGCTACAGAAAGAAGAGGACTGAATTCCAGGGGATTAAAGTAACAGTTTGAGGAGGGGAGATGAAGACTTGAAGCACCTCCTAAAGAACTCACACAGAAAAGCCAACACACAGGACTATTCTAGTAAATAATGTGTTGTTTAATTTTTCCCGAAGTCCTTAATGCCTCATCCTGTCATGGACAGCACAGTCTGCATGGCATCCTGGCCCACAAGAGGGGAGTACTGTATTTTTGATCCCAAAATTGTGCCTCAGTGCTACAAGCAGCAGGGTCTGTGATGTGCCCTGCAGTTGGAAGGTCAAAATCAAAGAGCCAAAATTTGCTTCATGTTGACTGAACCCTGTTTCCCATAAATCTATTCAGAGCATCATCAACATCACACGCCTCAAAGGAACGAAGCTACAGCAGCAGCAAGGAGAAACACAGAGTCAGATGCGGAGCCACCAAGGCAACATTTTGATGTTTGGCCTTCGATGCAAGAAAACCAGAGCACAGAGAAGCCCTTCAACCCAGAAAAGGTGTTTGCCCAGTCAGGCTAGAAAAGCCAGAGCAGGATCTCTGTTAGAAGAACTTGACACCTCGCCCATCATCTAAGGTGATGATTTCGGCTTTATGTTCCTGCTGTAAAGCTTGCAGAGCACGGAGCAGCATGGATTCTTCCAAACCATGGAACTCTAGAAGAGGATGAAACAGGCTTGGTTGAAAAAAAATAGTAACTACACACAACTCCCTCCCCACAGGAAGAGTGAACACAGATACTTCATAGGATAGCAGGCTACGAAGGAGACAACTTAACCAGATGTGCAGGGAACCACAAAAGACAGTATTCTGATTCTGCAGGTTATAAGTACAATATGGCTGTGTAAACAGTTCTGAAGTAATAGGTTACAAGTATCATCAATACCTGCACTTTTTTTTTGTAAAAAAGAGGCGATTTAGTTGCCAAAAGCTGTGTAACAACTGTAAACAAAATTGCATTGCTGGTTTAAAAGAATGATGTTATAGTTATTTTTAACTAAATAGTTAAAAAGTTAGTTTTTTTAAAGTGTTATGCCATGTTATTATCAATCTTAAGAATTAAAAAAAGAAGGAAATGTAGTAAATAATGCAATGAGAAATGTGACAAGTTTCTTTTTATAAAGACTGTAATGACCAATGACAACACTTTGTAATTTGTAATGTAAACTAATTACTTTTGAAAAATAACTTTCCAAGTCCTGGTTATATATATAATCTTACATTTCAGTGTAGAGTCCAACACTTGGTTTTGATTTTGGAAATAGAATACGTTTCTGGCCTTTAAGACTCCCAAGAACAGAAATATACCTGAGCAATGGTAATATATGAGTAATGCCAAGTGGAGGCCAGAGTAATTTCATAGAATGAAAGGATGAGGTTTCATGCTTTGAACATGTGATATATCATCAAAGAAAGGACAATGTGACTCTCACCAGGTAAGAGAGTCCACAATAGCCTTCTTAGATGTTTCCACTTTACCTTTAGATGGTATGGTGGGTCATATAAGACCTCTCATGAGGACCTGAGAGGCTAGATATAATTCTGGTCCAAAGTCCTTGACAGCTTTGAAGGTACAATTTATTTTTCTCCTAGTTTGCTCTGCTCAGTGATTAAGTCCTGTCTGTGAGGTACTGTATTAATCACACTTTTAATATGTTTCTCATCCAGGCAGACTCCAAGCAGTTAACTTTCTCAAGTGCACAGTCCTTCAGGGTGGCTTTACTAAAACTTTTGCTAAAACTTTTCAGTTCAGTTCAAAATCTCAAAAATTCAAAATTCAGACCTTTACCTATGAAGTAACAAAGCATTTTGCCACTTCCTGAGATGAAAAATAAATCCAACACACCTTCCTTCCTTTTCTTCCTGACTCTGCTTTCTTTGTTCCAACCTAATAGTAACAACAGCTTTTTAATAGTACTATAAGCACCTTCTGGTGCACAGAAGTGAAGGAAATGTATGGCGTGTGGTCTGTGCAGTGCTTCAACAAGCAGCAGCTGCCACCACTGGTTCCTCCCTCCCTCTGCTGTTCCTCCAAATACGTTGCTTTTGACTTTTTTGCCTTGCAAACACCCTTTGTATTGCTCCTGTGGCTCCACTGCCACAGGGGCAATACAATATATTATAACCTCCTCTAACATGGCACTCATCAGATGTTTTAGATTACAATTCCCATCATCTCTGACCATTCTGTAATGCAAACAATCTGAACAACAAGATGGGAATATTGATTAGAAAGCAAAAGCTATTTCTCCATTTTGAAACTTGACCCATAGTTTGAAGGTTCTGACCCTGAAAACTACAAATTAAATACATACTTATTAGAAAAAAAAACTATAAATAATCGTTTGAGGAAGCCTGACATCTATCAAAGAGGTTCATATTACTCTTTGCCAATATCTCCAAGTAAGAAGCTTCTATAACATACAGAAAATAAATTTATAATTGCACAAGATGGCATATTACTGAAAGAAATTTAAAAAAGGAAAACTGTATAATGTTTTTGCTAGTAATATCAATTCTTGCCCACTCAACTAGGTGATTACTGCAGCTCCTGTTGCTTGCTGTAGTCACTCCTTCAAAAGCTACTCTGATCAATATTTAAAGGATTTATAAAATGAGATGGTAGGAAAAGCATGAGTTCAAGGAATTTGTAATTCTGATATTTTGCCATGCTAATCATATAAAGGGATGTCCATTTATACGTGATGGTACTGCATTAAGATCACAGGAATACTGAATAATGGATGAAACAATTAATATTGCCAGTTGAACTACACTTAGGAACAATTAATTTACCTGTTAAGTTGTGTAGAAAATGCAATATTGGAATAATTTTAGCACAAATTCATTTTGAAAATATATGTGGTTAAAATATACATGGCCATCTTTCAGGTCACATTACACAAATCAACAATGGAGCCATATTGTCCAATTGTCGTACGATGTCAAGGATGGAAACATTATTTGAATAAAATCATATGAATTAAAATTTTAAGATGAAACCCTATTTGGAATGTATGATTTGCTGCTCTGGATTTTCAAAACTTCCCTTCATTTTGGTTTTAAGGAAAGATAATTTTAAAAAGTTACAGAAATGTTCAGCAGGGCGAGACTTCGATCAGCAAGTAGGTTTCTTTAGGAACATAAGGAAATGGAGCTTGCTATGTTGAATAAAAGAGGCAGAGAAAGACAAATAAGCCGTATGAGCATGAAATTGCCCTGCCTCTACATATCACTACAGTGTGAAATATGCCAGATGCATAGTTACCTTCATTTTCTGTCTCTTCCCCATTGGATAGCTCATATAATGTGAAAACTGAGTTGGTAAATCCATTCTTTGACACCTAGGTTAGGGGGGAAGACAGAGAGGGAGAGAAAGAAAGATCTCTTGACTTTTAGTTATGTATAAATGTATCACCAGCTACTTCACAGGATAGAGATGTACTTCCACAGATCTCCAGGACTCCCACCCACAGCATTTAGAAGTAGAATTAATTATGTAATGTTGGCCAATGCAGTACACACACCCTTATTTGCTCTTACCCACTGATAGATGAGCTTGCCCCATTCTTCTGGACGTCGCCACATGATCAGAAAACTAGATTTGTTCTTGTCAAGCCACTCAAGGTTGCCTGGAATGAAGCATAAAATGCATTTAATACCAAAGTCTGCTTAAACATATGCAACATACATGAATCTTATGGTTAGTCTTGAAAACCATGTAAGGAAGAAATCTTGTTGGCACTATCACTCCAGCAGCCTGGCTTACAGCCTGGCTTGTGTTTCCATAAAAACACATTAAATATGGCCAGAATTAGCTGCAAATTAGCATACTCAAGTGCGAGTATCTTCTGTCAAAACAGCTAACACAGCAGAACATATTGTACTCAGATGCAAACAATCAATAAATAACCAAAAGATCATACCAGAGAATGGTGCACATCTTTACAAAATTATCTGTAGAAAATGCTGACTTTTATATTAGGAAAACATGGCAGGATAATCTTGAGATTTCAAAACATCTGTTGCCATTTCAAGACTGTGTCATTTTATTTCTACTATCAATGATGACTCATTGCTTTTTGTGTAAACAGAGAATTCAAACAGACTTGTAGACGTAAATCTCATATGCTGACTTGCTTCTGCAAGAAAGCTGGCTTTGTTTTCAAGAGTAGCCATAAGTTCCTGGCAGGTATGTTAAAATAGGAATTGTATCTACTTGTTTAGTCTTAACATAATGATAAACCACAACCCACCTTTTTTCCTGAGCTCCTCTAATACAATAAGAATGGATTCCAATGGGAGTTTTCCTGTTTCACAGCTAAGGAAACAAACACTGGGGTGGGGGGAGGAAGGGTTCGACAAGTAGAGAAAATAACACAACAATAAATCACTCAGCTCAAAACAAATAAAGGAAAACGGACCAGTATGCTTCTCTCTAGTCTGTATTTATGCAGAGCTATGACCAGCCAACAATTGTCAGAAGCTCAAACTGTTCCCATTTGAACCGTTCTTCCAAGGCAACTTCCCAGCACTTTTATCTTAATAAATCAGCACCTTAATGAATGAGCAGACCTCCCTTGTCAGCTCAGCAAGACATTCCCACACTAAGGAAAGGATACGTTGTAGTTTCCAGTTGTTGAACAATGGGCTCTCCTGGGCCTCTGCAACTGTCATAGTGTAGAGCTTGTTGACACGGCAATAAGAGAGTGCTAAGGAACACCAAGCAGTCAGCTGCTTCTGCCTTGTGTCCACATTGGGCTGTAACCTAAACAGAGTAACAGGAACACATATAGTAGTTCAGCAGACTGTTCAGATAGATCTTTTAAGGCTCTAAACCAGAATAAAGCTTCCACCAGTCTCCTAAAACCAACTCTCATGTATAAAACCTGACAGTTTTAGTTGGTATATTTCTTTCAACTTTTTCAAAGCAACAAGAAAGGTTTCTCCATTCTCCCCAATATTAAACCTTTTGTACTGTACAAGTCAAAACACGTCAAATTGCTTACATCTTTCTTTGTGGGGCTATCCCCTAGAGTCTAGAACAAGGGTGGGCAAGATGCAGCTTATACTCTGAACTCTGAAAGCATTTCATACTCTAAATCAGGGGTAGGCAACCTGCGGCCCGCGGGCCGGATGTGGCCCAGCAAGGCCTTGGGACCGGCCCCAGCCCGGTCCTGCCGCCGATTGCCGCCGGAGCCTTTGGCCTATCAGGAGGAGGCGGGCAAGGGGGGGCAAGCGGCAGGCAAGGGGGGCAAGCGGCAGGCAAGGGGAGCAAGCGGCGGGCAAGGGGGGCAATTGTCTATAGAAGCCTCCGAAACATGCATTTATATTAACATTTTTTTAAAAATCAGCAAATTTTTTAGCGTGTCCTCCATATTTTTTAAAAAGTGCCTTCCATTTGAAATTTTTGTCCTACATTTGTCCCGATTTATTTATTTATTTATTTTTAAAAATTTCATTTAATAATTTATTTTTTGGCTTCGGCCCCCCAGTTGTCTGAGGGACAGCAACCCGGCCCCGGCTCAAAAAGGTTGCCTACCTCTGCTCTAAATAATATAACATAACATAACATAATATAATATATATTATTAATAGTTGCAAGTGGGTTAGGTCACATTACATATTTGTATGCACATTATATTTTGCATGCTTTCATGGCTGTCATCCATAGTTTTTTGTGGGTTTTTCGGGCTATGAGGCCATGTTCTAGAAGAGTTTTTTCCTTTCGCTAGCAGCTATGGCTGGCATCTTCAGAGAATGCTAGCATGGAAGAGAGAGGGGTATATATATTGTGCTGGTTAAGGGGAAGTAATTTGTATGTTGATCTGTGTATTGTTCTGTTGTTGAATGGCAAATAGACACCCTGAAGCCATGCCATTAGAGAAATGGAGAAAGGTCAGGAAGAAACTCTTCTAGAACATGGCCTCATAGCCTAGAAAACCCACAAAAACTATTTCCCCAGTGATTTTCAAGGATGGAACACACACATAAAGAATGTGGATCCTGTCTTGTTTCATATGTATAATGGTAAAGATAAAAGGGGACATCTCCAAAGAAACGTTCTTGTTCAAATGCACTGGCAATTCTGTTGCAATATCTACCATATATACTTGACTATAAGTCAACTTCATGTATATGTCGAGGGAAGGTTTTGTTGCTAAAATTATGGATTTTGCTATGACCCATGGATAAATCGAGCATAAAACTTAGGGGCATGTAGTAAAGGATCTAAAGCAGAGGTTCCCAAATTCTGCCCTTCCAGGGCTGTTGGACTTCAGTTCCCAGAATCCCAGGCCATTAGCTAGGAGGGCTGAGGCTTCTGGGAATTGAAGTCCAAAACACCTGGAGGGCCAAAGTTTGGGAACCACTGATCTAAAGGATGAAACAAAGGAAAACAATGGCAAAGAACAGGCATAATTATTTGTGTTCAACATAGAGGCTGGATGGATCAGAGAGTAGAGGTGGGCCAGTGCTTTCAGGACAAATTATACTCTTGCCTTTCACCAGGGGATGGCTCCTTTTTTAATAAGTGAAAGTAACAGTACTTAAATTGACCCGTGGATGAGTCATCTCAAGTTTTTTGGGTCAATTTTTTTACTTAGACTTATACATGAGTATATAATACAGGAATTAGCACTGTAGGAAGGAGCTATCTGCACCACCAGAGTTACTTTCTATTGTGGAAACTCTCCATGGTAAGCAACCAGGACACAAGATGTCATGAGCAGCCACATAATGTGCAGATGTCTGAAGTGAGGAAAGAAGCCTTACCCTTCAGGGTGAGTCTATTAGGAAGTGAAGCAACTGCCTCGGGTGGCAAGAGTGCCAAACTATGTGCTCCTCTTTCTAACAGGCCTCTGTTGCTACTGCTGCCTTGCCTCTGTTTCCCCTCACTGACACAACCTTGCCTGTTTCTTCCTTCATATTTTCTCTTGCTTCACCTCCCCTCCTCTCACCTATCTTTCCTCCATTCCTCCACCTACTTGCCTCACCTTGTGCCACTGCCTCTCTACAGTCTGAGTGACCTGTTGTCCTTTAAACTAAGGGCAAATAGGCTAGCTGGAGATGATGATACCCTCATCCCTATTCTAAGTGCTGGGGAAGCGGCCCAAAAACATGGAGCAGCGAGCTCTTTTCTTCCTGTCTCAAGAAGCCCATGCTGCAGCCCTGAGCCTGCTTACTTGCTCCCTAGTTAAAACAGCACAAGTAGTTCTGTGCATGACAGCCAATATGATGAAGTGGTGTGAGCACTGGACCATGACTCTGGAGACCAGAGTTCGAATCTCAGCTCAGCCATGTAAAACCACTGGGTGACCTTGGGCAAGTAAGTCATTATCTCTCAGCCTCAAGGGAAGGCAATGGTAAGGGGACACCTGGCTGAACAAGGCTACAAATGAAAGGGATCTAGGAGTCCAAGTAGACCACAAGTTGAACATGAGTCAACAGTGTGATACAGCAGCTAAAAAGGCCAATGCGATTTTAGGCTGCATCAATAAAAGTATAGTCTAGATCAAGGGAAGTAATAGTTCCACTCTATTCTGCTCTGGTCAACAAACTCCAACTCCCAGAATTCCATAGCAAAGAGCCACACAACAGAGTTAAAGCGGTTCCAAACCAGGTTATCTCTCCCATGTAGATGCAGCCTATAGAGACCTCAGCCAGGGCAGAAGCGGGGAGACTTGGGGCTGGGGACTCACGTGAAGAAAGGCGGGAAATTGTACTGCCAGGGCCACTCGAAACTCATCATCGCCTCTGAGTTCAAAACGGAACTTCCGCCTTCTTGGAACCCCAACTTCCGGCCCGTCATGCAAACAGCTCCCTTGAAGCCCCGACTAAACGTTCCGAGGGAAGCCCCGCCCCCAGTGCCTAGTGGATGGTGATTGGCTGGCGGGCGGGTGGCATCTAGAGATAATAAAAGGGAAGATACACGCATCTCCCCGTCTGTTTCCGGGTTCAGTGCAGTTCTATGGTCAGTGTCTTTTGGACGTTGACCATAGAGTTGCCCTGGAGGACCTAGATATTCCTAGAGAGAACATATTAATCAAATACATGAATCAAATTCGCAAATATCAAAGCCACAAATATGGAGGGATGAGTGTAATCCAGATTGAGATGCTTTAACTGCCCTGGCTCAATGGTGCTAGGGAATTGTGGGAACTGTAGTTTTGTGAGGCATTCAGCCAACCCTGGTGTCACAATAAACTACAGCAGTGGTCCCCCAACTGTGCTCTTTTAAGAGCTTTTGGACTTCAGCTCCCAGAATCCCAGACTGTTGGCCAAGATGGCTGAGGCTTCTGGGAGCTGAAGTCCAAAAATCTCTTAAAGGGCACAGTTTGGGGACCACTGAACTACAGTTCCCAGGATTCCTTAGCACTGAAAGCAGTTAAAGCGGTCTGGAACTGGATTATTTCTGCAGTGTGTTCTGGGTTTTATCTGTCACAAGTCTGAGTAGTACAAACCATCTTCTGACCCTGGTTGGGGAGGTACAAAGCTTTCCTGTGAGGTGGAAAGCGAATAGTAAAGCTGAGTGTTGCCCAGAGGCTTCCAGGCATCCTCCTTTTCTAGGCTGTGTCCTCCATTTTCAACCTTCTGTCCAGGAGGAATGTCAAAATGTCTATTTGGAGCATGACTAAGACGCATGGATTCAAACTTACATTTCGCTTTTGTTTTGTAATGCCCTACATTTCTCTCGAATGTCCTACATTTTGGGCTGCCTTGTCCTCCTTTGTGGTTATGACGTCTGGTCACCCTGGCCCCGGTGCAGTAACTCATAGTGTCACTGTCCCTCATTGATCTCACACCGTTGTTGTTGTTGTTGTGTGCCATCAAGTCATTTCCGATTTATGGCAACCCTAAAGTTGTGGATTTCAATGGCCTCCCTGTGCCTTCTGACCTGGTAGTTGCTGGCATGGTCCAGAATTGAAGTGTCTTCAAATAGCATTCTATGTCCAGGTTGGTTTATGATGCGTTCTGCTACTGCTGATTTTTCTAGTTGGCTCGACCTGCAGTACCTCTCATGTTTGAATGCTGCATTTAGTGGTCCCTATGTAGTGTGCCCACAATGCTGTCCTTTATTAAGTGCAGCATTTGAATTGAAGCACCTAAACTGGGCTCTATGGGCTAACAGTTACTCCAGCTCACACCAGAAGAGCTGCCCAGCCCAGACGATCCAGAAAAAACCACAGGAGTGAAGACAAACAACCACCCAAAGGGAAGGTATTTTTACCATATACCAGAGGAATTACAGACAGAATAGGGAAACTGATGAGGAAACACAACCTCCAAATGATCTACAGACTGTCCAAGAAAAACCAACAAATACTGCGCTTATCAAAGCATAGGAAAAACCCTCTCACTGCCACAGTTTACCACATACCATGCAGCTGTGAGCAGGTCTACATAGGGACATACTAAACGCAGCATCCAAAGACAAATCAAAGAACATGAGAGAATGTGAATTTCTCAGGCTGCATCACCTGAGAATGTACCTGGATGAATGCCAATCTGATGCAGGCATCTGGGTGACTGCAAATCCATGCTGAAATCTCCTTGCCAGGACCTGCAGTTATCCTTAGGTAATTGTTAGTATCTGACTCAAAAAAACAAAAGGACATGTTATTCCAGATCGTCCTCCTATTTCAGTCTGGCAGGGATAATCCCAGTTAACCCTCTGTCATCTCATTTTTTTCAACTGATTTTAAAATGTTCCAGTTTCTATCCCCATGACCTCCTTTTCTCCTTTGTCCTCAGTTTACTTCTATTGCTGCAAACTGATTTCAAAGTGCAATAATGGTTTACACTCAACTTAGCTGGGATGAGCAGAGAGGAAGAGGTGGAATCTCCCCAATAGATTCAGACAAAAGCAAACTGCTGGTTCCTTTCCTAGCTTGTGTGGTCCTTCTCGCTATGAATTTTTGCCATCTTGACCACATTCTGATGTCGCTTAGCCAAACATGCCCCAGTTTTTGTCTATGAACTGTTGAAAGATTTGGGCATTCCCCTTAATGATCCGAAGTGTTCCTCCCTTGAAAACTGCCCAGTTTCTACACATGGAAATTGAACTATATGCATAGGTTAAATTCCCTTTTTTTTCTGGAGGATTTCATAACTCCCTCCCAATTCACGATTTTAAAGTCACCAAAACCTTTAGCTCAGGGGTAGGCAATCTTTTTGAGCTGGGGGCCGGGTTGCTGTCCCTCAGACAACCGGGGGAGCGAAGCCAAAAAATAAATAATTAAAAAAAATTAAAAATTTAAATATATAAATAAACCAGGACAAATGTAGGACAAAATTTTCAAATGGAAGACGCTTTTTAAAAAAAATATGGAGGACACGCGAAAAAATTTGCTGATTTTTTAAAAAAATGTTAATATAAATGCATGTTTCCGAGGCTTCTATAGACAATTGCCCCCCAAAGGCCCCGGTGGCAATCAGCGGCAGGACCGGGCTGGGGCCGGGTCCCAAGGACTCGCCGGGCCGCATCCGGCCCGCGGGCCGCAGGTTGCCTACCCCTGCTTTAGCTGATTGACACATATGAATACCTGGCACAATATTTTGTTTTGTATTATCTTCTTGAAAATAAAGCATTAAGTAGATATTCAATATCAAAATAAAAGAGCCTGCCTACACTCAAGTTTACAGTTTAAAAAGGGAAAGGGAAAGTAGAGGAAGAGGAGATCTGATGCTCAAAAGGGGTGGTCAGACACTATTTTAATCACAGATGGGTCAAGTGTACCTCCAGACTCCCTGCACCCCACTCCACTTATTTACCATTTATTTAAATACTTACATATATATCATATACAGTCGGCCCTCACCTTATGTGGGGATCCGTTCCGGATCCCTCCACGTAAGGCGAATTCCGCCTATGCTCAAGCCCCATTGGAAACAATGGGGCTCGTGCACGGCGTCGTGTCAGTGCAGTGGTGCACGGGGCGCAACGGACGCAACGGGCGCGCGCACCCATTCAATTAAATGGGACGTGCTGCCCCTTCCGTCCCGCGTGCACCCCGTGGCTTGAGCGCGTAAGCTCAAGTCCGCGTAAAGCGCGCCGCATGACGCGAGCGCTGTATGTATATATCATATAATCTCATGGTGGTATACAATAAAATTACTTTAGCCAATTTAAACAATGCAAAATAGGAAAAACAATTTAAATAGATCCAGAACATATTTTTCAAATATGATAAATCAAGACTGTTAAATAGTTTTTTGTGGGTTTTTCAGGCTATGTGGCCATGTTGTAGAAGAGTTTATTACTGACGTTTTGCCAGCATCTGTGGCTGGCATCTTAGAGAAGATGCCAGGCACAAATGCTAGCGAAACATCAGGAATAAACTCTTCTAGAACATGGCCACATAGCCCAAAAAACCCACAGAAAACTATGGATGCCGGCCATGAAAGCCTTCAACTTCACACAAGACTGTTACAGTCAGTTAAAACTGTTAAAATGTCCATGTGGTGTTCAGAAGTCCATGAAAACGTCCCAGCGGTCCATGTGGTGTTCTGTTTACCCTCTGAATGTAATTCCCTCTTTCCAGGCCAATACATTCCAGAAAAGGAGAAAGAGAGAGCAAATGAAAAAGGAAAGAGTCATGAAATGGAGGAACTTTGTTGTAGTTGTTGTGTGCCTTAAAGTTGTTTCTTACTTAAGGTGACCCTATTATGGGTTTTACTTGGCAAGATTTGTTCAAGAGGGGTTGCCTTTGCTTTTCTCTGAGGCTGAGAGAGTGTGACTTGCCCAGTGGTTTTCCATGGTTGAGCAAGGATTCAAATCTTGCTCTCCACAGTCATAGTCTAACACTCACTTCTTGTTAGATACTGGCAGAACAAATAGGAGAATGCACACAGAGAAAGGAGAGGTATAAGAAGGGTCCAAAAGAGTGGCTTAAAAACAATATTAATTCAGGGTGATCAGACATCCTCTTTTTCCAGGACATGGCCTCCATTTCAGCCTTCTGTCCAGGAGGAGGACTTTAATAATCTATTCTCTTGTTAACAGAGAAGTGGTTGCTTTTCTCTAGAATTTAAAGGAAGTTGTTGAAGATGAATGCTATTATCTTCACAGTTCTTCAGGCCAGCCTCCTTCCTGGTGGATTTTCCATCTGATCGCTTCAGTATCCATTGTATGTTTCAGCCATCCAAGAGAAATATCTAGGATGGTCTCTTGGAAAGTGGAATCACTACTGTTGGCTTCGGGAACTGCAACTGCAAGAAAAGGATGAAACACTCTGTGGAGATTATCACACAGGGACAGGGTAAGGGTGGGATTGCTCCCCCATCCTTATCCTGTCTTTGATTGTGATCCTGTGAAAGGCTTTCAGATCACAGTTCTATTGTCCCATCACTGAAGTGGCATTGCATTAACACAAACTCCCATTAATGCAAAATGCCAGGCAATGCCACTTCAATGCCGGGACAATGCCAGGATCTGCATGATATCATTTGAAAGTATTTTGTGCAATCATGGTCAATTGTGCTTTCCAGATGGGATAAGGTCCGGATAAGAGCGACGCCATATGAAAATCCTCTTGCAGTTCGCTATGAGAATGGGGAAAGGACATGACAAGGACATTTCATCCCTTGTCTGATAATCTGTGAGATTCAAAGAAAGTGAGAGTCAGTCAACCAGAGGAGAAAAGCAAATCTGTCCTCAGAGTTGAGTGGATTGTTACCAAGCTATATTTATTGTACATAATGAGTAAATGGATGCTTTCAGAGCTGGTTGCTTATTTCTCATGCAGCTGGTTAAATGTTGAATTGGCTATCTATTTTGGATTTAAGTTCTGCAACATCATCACTCACTTGGAAATGAAACTCAGGTAATGATGAGTACCAGAATGATCCAAAGCCCACTGGAACAGTGAGAAGTAAAACAGTAGCTTGCAGTAGTAGAAACTAAGGCCCAGTACAGACCACCACTTTGTGGCGGCCTGGGGCCATAATTAAGGCTGGGAGCACAGAGCGTCTGCACGCTACACGCTCTCCCAGTGCCATTTTGGGCATGCGCACATCCACATGCCATGCATGCTGGTGACATGTCTTGTGTGCCGCATCCAAATGGGGCAGTGCACAAAAGACACCAACGTGCCCCTCCAGGGTGCTAATGGCACCTTGGCAGCAGTGTGGAAAAGAGTTGCTTTTTGCAGCTCCTTTTTGGGGCAGATTGTTGCCGCTCCCATGTGATTGCTGCGGCAATGTTCTGGGGCACAAAAGGGCTGCATCTCGCCATCCCTTCCTGCCCGTCTGTACCGGTCCGAAGTGCAGCAGCCCACCTTTAAAAAGCCTAAGAATAATTGAACATGCTTAATAGCCACAATTTGTTGATATCATTTGGAACAGAAAAGCAGACGATTGGTGTGTTTGTGTAAAGGATGGATTTAGTCACTTTTAGTCACTTAAAGCTTATAGTATCTTGGAAGGGTATAGTCAAAGGGTGGGCAAATTGTGGCCCACATGGGCCACATACAGCATCCCAGGGCTATTTTGTGCTCCCAGGGCCCCCATAGGGGGGCAATGTTTTTCAAAACAATGTCCCTCTAAAGCCCTGTAGTGGGTGTATAGGGCATTTCCACCATGGTGAGAGGTCCCCTTGGCCTGCCAGGAGTCAAACAAAAATTCTTACAGAAATGCTCTTTTTTCTTTGCTCCAAAATACCCTCTAGAGAGTGTGGACAGCATTTCCACTCACCTGCTGGTCTAAATGAACCCAGGAAGCTCCCAAAATATGGTGAAAATGCCCCTCTTGTTCCTTGGAGGGCATTTAGTAGCAAAGAGTTAATTGTGGTCATCCAAAAGTCTTCATAGGGTTGCCATACCTGAGGACCTCCAAACCGGGACAAATGTAGGACAAGGTTTAAAAATGTATGACCTTTTTTTTTAATTTCCTGGCCAGGAAATTAAAAAAAAAAGGTCCTACATTTTTAAACCTTGTCCTCCTCCTCCTCCCCGGCTTGGGAGGAAGCCTCGGCCTCCTCTCAGGCCAGGAAAGGGTGCGGGGGCTGCCCGTCATCGCAGCCATTGCTGCGGTGGCAAGCGGCCTCCTCCTCCTCCCCAGCCTCGCGGAGGCCTTGGAGGACCCCGTGGCGCGCGCGGGGGAGGAGGTGGTCGCGGGTGGTGCCGTCCCAGTTTTGGCGCCAAACCAGACCGGGACCGGGACAGCACCACCCAAACAGGGTTGTCCCGCCTACAGGCAGGACATAGCATCCCTATCTGGAGAGCTAAGACACCTTCCTACCTTTCCATATTGATCACACCTGCTGTAGCCCTTAATGCCTGCCTGAATCTCTGAACAAGAGAAGCATTCATATTGGGAGGTGAGGTTACATAGCAACATTTAGTTATATTTCTTGTTTTCCTACTGTAATAGCAAACTCGGATGATTAAGTATCAGTAGGATTGGAGCCATGACAGAGCAGTTGAGAAAAAAGAAAGGATGGTATCATGTTTGGATGATCATGAGCCCAAGTTGAACATTTTTAGTACAACGTAAGTTTGGGACAATGCCCACCTTTACCCCAAAGCAGCTCACTCCAGAAGAGAGGAACTTTGTAGTCTTTAGAAGCCATGAAATGTGTCAGTAACATCAGTCATACCATTGGGCTGAGTGAAGAATCTGGCTCAGGCAACATATTATGGATAATAGGGAGTGGGCTTTTTCTTTCTGTTGGAGGACAGAGCTGTATGTTTTGTCCTGCCCTTGAACTAATCTGCTGTCCTCACATAATTTGGAGAACACTCTCTCATGGCTTGTACAGTCAGTTCTCCACACCCACAGATTCTTTATCCATGGATTCAAGCATCCATGGCTTGAAAAAATATATATACGTTCTAAAAAGCAAACCTTGATTTTGCCATTTTATACAAGGGTCATAATTTTACTATGTCACTCTATATAATGGGACTTGAGCATCCATGAATTTTTGAATCCACTGGGGAAGGGGTTGTCCTGGAACCAAACTCCAGCAGATACCAGGGGCCCACTGTACTGGTTAGTTTTCACTACTAGTACAGTAGTGAAAGATGGGATGTTGTCATATCTTTTCCTCCTGACAATGAAGTATCTTGGGCCAGCATTACATTGTAGCTGGGGGGGGAAATGGGGTGAGCGATGGGAAGAGGAGAGCTGTCCTGCTACAGCTCCTGTTAACTTATGCTCTCATGGAGGCAGGCATATCTATGTGACTGTTGCAACCCTAAAAAGGAACAATCTTGTCTTATGATGGATGAATGATACATTGCAACATTATGTTCTAAATCCCACTTGTCTGTATTCAATTTACATTTTGGAGCTGTTTCAGTTTGGATTATCAGCTTAAAGCCATACTAGACATTAAACAAGTGCCTGAGAGACAGATGCGAATTTTGTGTTTGTTATAAGAATGTTCTGAAATTCACAAGTTTACTTTTATGCTGCAATAAAACTGTTTTGCAGCTTCACAGCATTAGAACTATGTGTACATCAAGTGCTCACAGTGCCAATTAAATCCATTTGTATTCCAGACTGTAAGACAACAAAGTGTAGAAAAGTCAAAGAGTGTGTGTGAACCACCCTGTGTCTTTGGAAGATTTAATAACTTGTACTGTTCACCAGAAATTTTTTTGGGAGGAACTGTATATATTTAGGCTGAAAAACAGTATTTAGTGACACATGATCCTATAATAAAACCCAATAAATGCCAGAAAAATATGTGTGGAGAGAATGTTTAGAGCTGGTCAAGGCTGCTAGTATTTAGTATTTTTTATTCTCTTATGCCACAATGAAAAATGTTTTTTCCCATTGGATAAGTTTGACTATTTCCCCAGATTTTGGGAATTTATTTATTTAAACATTTTGAGACTATTTTCCAAAAAGATCTTGAATGGAGCATTTTTGTACAGAATGCAATGTTTGTTAGTGCAGCAGCTGATAGGAAAAAAGCTAGTCTTTTTGCTCTCAGAAGGAGCGAAAAATAATGGGGTAGGTGACCTTTTTTCAACATTATTTCTCATCATGGTGAGAAAATGTGTGAATTTGAGAATATTCTTGACATCCCTAATGATCATCCTGGTTTGTGAGAATCTTTTCCTGTTTGGCTGATTTTCTCTCTGGGGATTATCACATGGGATAAGAAACGGGAGAAAAGTGCTATGCTCTCGACATATTTATGTGATTGCAAGAAGATTTTCACATGACATCATTCACATACCATACTTGTCCCATCATCGAAGCGTCATGCTAGTGCAACTTCTCATTAACGATAAAAAGCATTAATGTTGTGCCAATAGGACTTCATTAGCGATATTGCGAACATGTGAAAGGCAATCATATTTCAATAGCACCATTGAGAATCCGTCATTAAACCTTCCAGAAATAAATTGAATACCCCAAGTCCCCCAATGTGCTGTTCTGCAGAATCACTTCTTGTGGCACACTTGTGAGTCACAGGAGAGTTCCTTACCGTTGAGAGACTGCCTGTTTTTGTCTCTCCAATAACAATCCCTTCTTTCGACGTACGGAATGTAAAAGTGCTATTTTATCGTTTATGAATTGTTACTGCCCTGTTATCGTGACACTGTGTGAAAGTAAGTGTTGCAATTTCACCATTGTTTAGTTCATGCTAAATAATGTTAGACTAGCTCTATTAAAGTATAAATAGCCCTTGTGTGATCATTTCCTCTAAGCTTTTCAGATGGATGAAGCTGGAAGGCTCATTCCATCTGTTTCCCCAAGTACATCTCCAACATATTCCTTCAATGGTCTCCACCCAGCCTTTCTCCTAGTTTACAAGATTTATAATAGTTGATTCTTAAAAACAATAACCATGACTCTACCATAGAAGCTGTACATACCTGTACTGAGGTATCAATCTTGTCAAGTGAAGGCTGGAAAACGCTGCTTATCGTTTGGCTTCCTGGGAAGAAAAGAGACCCACAAAGAGGCAGAATTAGTTGCTGGCCAATGACCACACTTTACCTAAACCTACTTTGAGCATCTGCAAGGTCTTCTTTGGTGGTACTCCCATGGAGTTTCTTCTTCCATGCAGCAGCTCCTTGCAGAGTGTTGAGCCACCATTGAGCCAGAAGATCAGCTTGTCAACAAAAGATGTGAGAGGCTGCGATGGAAAGAAATGGGCTACACGAAATATGAAAACCCTCTCAATCCTATTGGTTAGTCCCAACTAGAGTAGAACAGTTGAATGAATGAAGAATCAACACATATAAATCCCATTGATTCAATAGGTCTGTTCTATTTGAGACTAACCCTATGAATCAGGTCATTATTTCTTGACAGACCCACTTAAGGCAGAGCTCTTTCCCATGGAGAACTGAGAGCTAGTAAAAAAAATTAAAAATTGAGAGCTCAAATACATATCTATTATTCTTATTCTTATTATTATTATTATTATTTGTATCCTGCTTTTTCCACAGGACTGGGACTCATCTATCTAGAGACTCTGGTTGTGATTAGTTTGTGAGTCACAAGTTTGTTGTTGTTGTTAACTGCCACTGAGTCAATCTTGACTCATGGCAATTCCATGGATGAGACGTCTCCAAGACCCCTTGGCCTTCACTGCTTGTATAAGGCCCATGGCCTTTTTATTGAGTCCAACTATCTGGTATGCTGCCCCCCTTCTTTCTACTGCCTTCTACCATTATTGTCTTTTCTAGTGAATCATGCTTTTTCATGATGTGGCCAAAGTACAACAGCCTCACTTTAATCAAGATGAGGGTTGTAAGCCACTTGTTAGTCTTCTTGGCCAAACTTTGGCGCGTTACAGACCGTCGAAAAGCAGCGGCCTGCACCCGCCCCTTTCCTCGCCGGATCGGGGCCTCAGCGGCTAGAGCGGCAGCCGCTGAGGCCCTGATCTGCCGCTTTCCAGGTTGCAGGGAAGCGGCAAAAGGCCACTTCCCCGAGGCCTGGAAAGGGGTGTCCTTGGGGCTTGAAGCCCCAAGGACACCCCACGGCGGCGGGGAGGAGGAGAAAGGGGCCGCTTGGCCCCTTTCTCCTCTGCGTTGGAGCGTTTCGGAGCTCCTTCCTCCGCCGACGAAAGGGCACACTAAGTGCCCTCATGTGGCGCGATGGCATCACATCCACGCGGCCTCATTTGGAGGCAGCGCGTTCATGACGCCATCATGGCGGCCCCCATGTAGATGGGGCGCCGCCATCTTGTACGTCCTCAGGACGTATTAGGCTTGGGGGCATCAAGAAGTGACGCCCCTTTTTAAACCTAGGACGTCCTGAGGACGTCCCTTATGGCGGTCTGTAACGCGCCAATGTGTCCTTAGCACTCTTCTCCATCAACACATCTCAAATGAGTTTGTTTTCTTTCTATTGGTTTTCTTTACTGTCCAACTCTCACGTCCGTACATGATGATGGAGAACACAATGGCTTGGACAGTCCTCACTTTTGTGTTCAGAGTTATATCTCTACACTTTGGGATCTTGTCTAGTTCTTTCATAGCTGCCCTTCCCAGCCCTAGCCTTCTTCAAATTATTTTACTTCAGTCTCTGTTTTCATTCATGTTTGATCTAAGATATGGGAACTCTTTGGCTTTTTCAATTTTTTCATTATCTGGGATGAATTCTTGTACATTTCCTGTGGTCATTTCAACATTAAGCCTACTTGACCTTCTTCAGTAATTGCTTCAGGTCTTTGTTGGTTTCTGCTAGTAGTATTGTGTCATCTGCTTATCTTAGGTAGTTAATGTTCCTTCCTCCATCTTCATTCCTCCACCCCGTGAGTCTAACTGGCTGTGTGTATAACATTTTCTGCATACAGGTTGAATTAATAGGATGATAGTATGCAGCCTTGCCTGACCCCTTTGCTGATTAGGAACCATTCTGTTTCTCCATATTCAGTTCTGAAGGCAGCCTCTTGTTCTGAGTACAGGTTACACATCAGGACAATCAAATGTAGTGGTACTCCCATTTCTTTGAAAGCATTCCATACAAATTATATTGTTTCCTTACAGTAAGATCCAAGTAGTGTTAAGAGTTTCCAGGCCCAAGCTCCAAAATGTAAGCCCAGGTTCATGGTTAGCAAAGCCTTTTGCACAACCCCTACCCCACCCCACTGTATTCACAATAAATCTTTACCATCCCAAGATGCTGCTGCCTCGTTTATGATGCTCAAACCTCCAGAGGGTACCCACGCTTCCTCTTCATCCTCTTCATACCAAATATTAACATCATCAGACAAGCTACAAAACAGAAAGGATATGTGATTATAAGAATTCAAAGGCAAAGAAAAGGATAGTTTCTGTGAAGTAGATCTGCTCTCCCAACCCTCTACCTATGCCATTTTATGTTGTGCCTCAACATAATTGTTTGATTATGAAATAACTTTTGCTTCCTCTTCCTCTCTGACAAAATTCAGAAATTCAGCCTTGTTACATCCCTCCCTCCTCCCTCAAACGCACACAATCCTGCTCAGAAATCTCAGGGAAATCTATTTTATCAGCACACACTCCATGTTCAGAAACTTCAGATTTAGGCCATCCATACATTCTGCCTTGAGCAACCTCCCCCTCTTACCTTGTCGGTGCAGACTTCTTCTTTTTGGCCCTGAAGAGGAAGATGGCCAGGATGGTGATGATCATCAAAAGGACAGCCAGCCCAAGGCCAAAGCCAAAGTCCTTTTTATGGATCCGTGTCTGACACTGACTGCTTGTGTACCAAAATATATCCATATCATTGCAGCTATGGGAAAGAGTTAGAGGTGGATTAGAAGACTTCCCCGTTCCCCTAACACTGCCACACACCACTCATGAAGCCTATGATACCTTTGTGTTGTGTTCTACAAGTAGATTTTTGGTGAAGTGAGGAGAGCCAGGAGCACATATCAGGGAAGGGCCTTTTTACTTGTATGTGTACGTTCCATAACTCGTCATCACACCAGACAGGAATAACAGGGAAAATTAGGGTATTCATGATGATAAGAGAAGGGAAGAGAAAGAACCTTGACGTATTAATAACCTCTATGTTTTATGCACATATGGTACTTAGTATGATAATCAGGTGTAGCCATGGTGCAGGAGATAACATAGAGGGCCCCTGGATTACCTTCCAAGAATTGGGAAAGATGAGCAGGTGGTTGATTCTACCAGTTTGTGTGCACCTTGTCTGATATCTCTCTCTGTCTTTCCCTCTGTCTCTGTCTCTCTTACCTGGAAGAAGATACCTACTGTATCTATCTATATCTTATCTATCTATCTATCTATCTATTCTGTTTTCATAGGTAATCAATTCACATATATCAGACCTAACAAGTAAAGGATCATAGGAAATAGGGCACTGTGTTACTGAACACTCATAGAGAAGTCACATTTTAAGGGAAAAGGTCCTGTTCTAACTAGCTCCCTGATGTCTGAATTCAGTGGCATCCCTAGGGTTGGTGGTGTCACTTGGTGTGGTAACTCATGGTTTCACACACACATACACCCATTGACCTCCTCCATACAGAATCCTTAGTAATGGGTTTTGAGTGGGTTTTGGGTTTTTTTTTTTTTTTTGCACTAATGTTACTCGTAAATTACAAATCCCATATACCACTGAGTGTAATGCTAATAGTTGTGACATAAACAACAAGCAAAATTAAATTTATAACTTCAGATTACAATATCATATGCACAAAACGTATTTGCATTTTGTATCCTATGCACAAAATGTATCCTAAATGTATTTACATATGCATAGTGATTTGGTTAAAATGTGATGTTTCTAAAGAATTAATTTTTTTAAAAAAAATATTCATAAGTTTTTAATTTTTTTAATTAAATATTTTTAAATTTGAATTTTAAAAAAATCAGAGGCCTCTCCTTTCTTCTCCCACTGAGCTTCACCCCACTCCTACCATCGTTTAAAGCATTTTAAAGGGAAATAGATGAATGCCACAGCTCATTTCTGCCAAAAAGTAGGTGTTTGAAGTGCAGTTGTGTCAACCCTCCTAGGGTGTCACCTGGTGTGTCTGAACTCTCCACACCCCCACAGTGACGCCACTGTCTGAGTTTATGATAATGTGGCCTTGTTAATGAGATCGAGTATGCATCTACACTGTGGACATAATAATAGTTTGACACCACTTTCATTGCCATGATGGCCCCATCCTACAGAATCTTAGGATTTTTTGCTTTGTCAGACACCAGCACTCTTTGGCAGAGAAGGCTAAAGACCTTGTAAAACTGCAAATCCCAGGATTCCATAAGGTGGAGCTACATGAGTTAAAGTGATGCATTCTTTCCACAGTGTAGATGCATCCTGAGTCTTTTAATATGCAGTTTCCTATCCAAAGATCATGGGGAAGTTCTAGAAGTTTTCAGCTGCCACTGCCAAGTTTATTGTAGAGATAGTCACCTTCCACAAAGCTGCTTCCACAGTGAGCTAGAGGAAGTCCTGGAGGAATCAGGCAAAGGGCATTGCACATATACCATTTATTTGTTCAGGACAGCAGGCATGGGCCGGAATTCCTCTACCTTACAAAGAGAGACACTAGAAATTGTTCATACCTGTAGCACTCCCCCCCACTTCTGTGTCAGCATTTCCTCGGTAACACTGCTTGCTCCTTTTCTTTGGATGCCAAAACTATTTCTAAATGGTCAGATTAAGTTTTAAGTTGCTGCAATGCTAGAAATTTAGGGACTGAAGGAAAAATTTATTTGAAGGGCAGAATTCTTATGGAAGGGGAATGTCATCTTCTATTCTCATTTTTAATGTTCTAAAATGTTGTCTTCTTCATTGTTTAGCTCATGCAATTGTCCTAGAATACCATATCTTAGAAAAAAAATTAACAAATTAATAAAATTGAACATGGTAATTATTTTGTTCTTTAAGTGGCAGCTTTTTTAAAAATACTTAAATCAAGAGATCTTCTGTTTACTTACTTGCACTGGGGGCCACCTTGAGAGATACGACACACTCCATAGTAGCAGTTAATGGCCTGGGCACTGTTCTTGGAGCATCTAGACATACAATACAAGGTGCCTGTTGTTGTATTGGGGTAATAGTAGGCTCCTTGTGATTTGCAAAACTCTGAGAAAGGAAAAAAGAAGATGGCTGGTCAGTTTATGCTGGACATTTTTTAAAAATGCCACTGTGCAACCAGAACCCCAAAACAAAAGAAGCACAGAAGTCTCACCAGAGCACCTACAGCCATTTAACATAACACCACCACATAAAAATGTTTTCATGTGGTACCTATCTCGTTACAGAGACCCACATGGTCCACCAAACTGCATGCTGTACCAAATTATCCTATGATGAAAGGGAAGCTAAGGGGACTGACAATGCCAAGCACACCATTGAACATTTAGAATACGTAGACTGTCTTAGTTTATATCAAGGATGAGCAAGTGTCATCCTCCTGATGTTTTTGGAGTGGAAGTTCCATAATCATTCATTATTGGAGTAGACTTCTGGATAACTGCAATTGCCCACCTTGATTTGGACTGAGTCACCATGCAGGATGTTTTCAGAAGACAACCACAGACCTTATCACCCAAATACCCCAGCATCAGCCCAATGGGACGCAACTAGGACATAGGATGCAGGCAGGAATTACCACACTGTAAGTTGCCACCAATTCTGATGGGTGCCAGCATCCCGGGGTCCAGCCATACTCAGCCAACCCTTTTTTGAAAACAAAAGCTCCTTGAGTTTTAAAACTGGCAGCTGATCATGGCTGGGACCTGGGATGCTGGCACCCAGCAAAATCGACAGCAACTTATAGTGTGGTAATTCCCACCTGCATCCCGTGTCCCATCTGCATCTTGTTGGGCTGATGCTGGGTTATTTGTCTGAGTGATAAGAAATGGCTGGCTTTTCAACATTTTCACTAGATAAGATGTGGGGACTAAAGGAAATTGAAAGACCATCTCTCTTTATGGACTCACCTTCTGCTGTAAAGTTTGTAGTTGCATTGAGAACACCCCCCGGCAAGGCAGAAAAACAAAATACTGGAAAAAAAATAAGGAGATGGTTATATTGAATGATTTTTACTTCTATTTCCCCCATCAAATATTCTTATGCACTCTTCCGTCCAAATACGAATGTGAATCAGGCTCTGTTGATTCCTCAAAAGTAGATTGCCTGATCTTAAAATGAGAACTCTGAAAATTACTTTTCCGTATTCCCCAAACACCTGTATCAAGATAGTGTTACAATAACAGTTTTCAAAAAGTAGATTTTTACTCTGACATTTCTCAAAAGTAGCTAAAATTCACAGCCTTTCAGTTACTTTTAAAATGAGGTTGATAATCAGCTGCTGGTCTATAGTATAGAATACATTATTTCGCTGGCCACCTCAACATCCACAGCAGAGCATAAAACAGCACTCAAGCCATCTGATAATTGCTTTCCCAACCATTGTAAGGATAATCATCTACAAATACAAAATAATGTAAAGGCTACCTTTCACCTCAAAAGTAGTTGTCTCTTATCAAATTACAATGGAAATGCAACTTGTAGGCTTAAATACCCTAAAGGTACAAGATCCCATCTGATCATGGAAGCTAAGCAGGGTCAGCTCTGGTTAGTACTTGAATCAAAGTCTACCAAATGAATACCAAATTATGTAGGCTATACGTCAGAGGAAGGAATTTGAAAAATCACCTCTGAGTATTCCTTGCCTAAGAAAACCCTGTGAATTTAATAGGGATGCAATAAGCTGACAGGTGACTTGAAAGCACATGCACACAAACAATGGAATATAGTGGTACCTTCCTTTTGACAGGATAAAGAGACAGTCCTGGTAAAATACACTGTGCAGTATTGTCAGCAAAGCTACAAAAACTATTGTGAAAACTGGGTGATTTTAATTATTTCCAAGACATCTTTGTCGTATTACCATATTTTAAATTCTATTTTGGCTATTCTGGAGCCCATCCCTCCTCTCAAATGTGGGGCTATAGATATATCACTGCCCAATTGTGTTGTTAACAGCTGTCATGAGTTAAAGTTAACATACAGAATCAATTATTTGGGCCTGAGCATGGTATGGATGGATGTTTACATACTGCCTGGACCTGCTGCTGTTGTGTGCCCCTTACGTGCTGCCACCACCACATCTTCCCTGAAGCCAGACCATAAGGGCAGAAATGGGGTGCCCTACTACACCCATGTGACCAGGTGCCCCCTTTCGACAGAGGTCACAGTGGGGGCCTTAGGGAAGATGTGGTGGTGCCAGCTGGTATGGGCACATAGGGCCGTCTTGTCTGCTGGCTATTGCCATGGAATTTCTTGGAAACTCAGGTGAACAGCGGGTCTTTTCAGACCAGATTAAGCCACCTTTGGGCTGGGACCAGCATATCAGCATCTAAAACCTGTATCTTCTAGACAGAACAACATGAGGCAAGGGCCTGTGGGCCATTTCATACAATCATAGGTTTGAAAGAGACCACAAGGGCCATCCGGTTCAACCTCCTGGCATGCAGGAACTCTCAATCAAAGCACCCCTGACAAATGTCCATCCAGCCTCTGTTTAAAGACCTCCAAGGAAGGAGACTCCATCACTCTCTGAGGGAGTGTGTTTCACTGTTGAACAGCCCTTATTGTCAGGACGTTCCTCCTAATGTTGAGTTGGAATCTCTTTTCCTTTAGCTTCCATCCATTGTTTCATGTCCTGTTATCTGGAGCAGCAGAAAACAAGCTAGCTCCATCCTCAATGTGACACCCCTTTCAAATACTTAAACAGGGCGTTCATATTATATTTGTACAGTCTCTTCATCTAGCTCCTCTCATGGAGGTATGAACTGCACTGGTGGGGGCTCATGCATAAACAGCTTTAAAAACACAAAGTTCATAACTCTTTCTGGCGCCTAGCTACTGAAGAGATTCCTCAGGGGTGCCTGATACTTACTTGCGTTAGTATTTGAACAGTCCCCTTGTGTAGAGTTGATGTTAGCCACTGACTGCCGCACTCTTTCTGTCACATTCTGAAGAACTGTATTGATGTTGTTGATATTGTTATTTATTTCAGCATCAATGATGATTTTGTGGTCCACAATAATACTGCCACGCCTTTGACAACAACAAAGGGACACAATTTTTCAACTGCTGCTAAGCCATTATTGTTATTATTCTTATTATTTGCAAGAAATAATATTACAGGGAAGGGAGTATTTAACAAGGAGAATGGAGAAACTGAGACATGTTTGATTTTAAGGATGTATGTGAGACCACGGCTAAATTTTGTTTCTGAGAGCCCTTTCTAGATTGTGAAGAGGAATGCAAAATGATCTCTTTCTGTTTAGGGAATCATTATTACTATCTTGGGAATTGGAGTATATTAGTAGTTTGGACCTGTAAAAGGAACATTCCTCAGTCCTTGAACAATCCTTGGTTTCACTCTAGGTAGTCAATCTACCAAAGTGATATGATAATAAGAGTGATCCAATCACCAGCTAAAAAAAATAATGGAAGACAACCATAGAATAACTGGGAGCTAGGATAACGAAAGGATAGTTCTCTTGCATTTTCTTTAGGGGAGACTGGGCTCTAAGTGGATTCAGGAGAATTGGAAGCTAGGACTATTTTACTGGGCTCCTGTGAGACATGAATGGTACACTGGGGAACAAGAAAGAAACTGGTAACCAAGCGTCTTATGCTAACTGGGGCACTCACCTCACACTGAGAATCTCCACATCACGGTATCCAGGAACATTTTTATAAATATTGCTCATCTAAAAGATGCAGAAGAAATACAATGTGCTCATAAACCAGCAGAAAACATCCAGTGGGAGGGGAGTAGATAGACAGAAAAATCTGTATGACAAAGTAGGGTGCTGGAGGGTGGTGAATTACCTGAATCTTAAAATCAGTCTCCAGGGTCTTGTATTCTTCTGAATTTGTGTTCTTGAGCTCTTCAGTGTATTCCCTGTTAGTGATCTTTACATTGACTTCAACTGCCACAGGCATAGTTTCTAAAACAAAGCAGGATTAAGGGGTTGGAGGATATGCCTTGTGAGGGAAGGACAGTCTTTCGAAGCAATTTAATGGTAGGGGGAAGATCAAATATAGGAAGGTTAGTAGAAAAAGGTTAATGCACTTAGTTAATAATTAATAACATTAAAAATCTAATTAAATTACTTTTATGTTCAAAGAAGGAAATTTTTAAGTAACATATCTGTGTTACATACCTGTGCTCGGTTAAATTGCCATTTAAGCATGCCCTAAAAACTGTACCAGAATGAAACTGGAAAATACCATTTGTGATTTTACTTCACCTTCCTTTTGTCCCTGTCTTGATTTGTTTAAAAATCCCATTTCTCATCCATGTTACTCAAAAGTTATTCTAAGAAGTGTGCAGATAATGGAATACAGTGGGACCGTAGTATCCGCTGAGGATCCATTCCGGACACCCCCCACAGATACCAAAAAGAACTTAAGACCACAAGACCCAAAGTCTCATTGTCCCTAATGGTGGCATGATCATGCAGCAGCATCAGTGATGCAGCCTCCACCAAGGGCACCCAGTGCCCCTCTCCTGGCAGGCACCCTCCCCTGCCTGCCCACTTGCCAGTACCCCTCTCCCAGCTGGCACTCTTGCTTGTCCACCTGATTGCTTGTGCCCATCTTCCAGCCACCAGCACCCAGGTAGGCAGGGAGGCCAAGGGAGGAAGGGAAGGAAGGAGGAGGAGGAGGAGGAGGCAGCGATCCAAGGGTGGTAGTGGAGAGGGAGACTCATGGGGTCCCTCTGCAACTTCTGCAACCCTGGATTGCTGGTAAGGTAGAAAGGGGAAAGGGAGAAGGAAAGGGATGGCTGCTTGTCTTCCTCAATGGAAACAAGAGTGCCAACCCCCCCCCCCGATTCCAAATAGGCCCCCTTTCCATAATGGGGATGAGGGGCCTTTTGGAATCAGGGTTTTCCCCGTGGCAGACCCTGAACCTGAAGTGGGTTATTCCCCCAGTGGGAATGGGCCCAAAGGATCATGCCAAAAAAAACTCCATGCTTACTCTGGAGTAAAGTAAATCTTGTTTGTAGTGGGGATGAGGGACCTTTTGGGATTGATTTCTGACATGCAGTCAAGCTGGATCAGAAATCGAGTCATTCTTCCAATGGGAATGAGCCCTAAGATTGGTTGTTAAAACTATAACAATTTTTTAACAATTTATAATTAGAGGGAATAGGATTAAGACATAATTATAACCATACATTAGCTTATAGTTGTAAACCGCTTTAGACACTGCTTAGGCGGTATGACACAGTATATAAATGAAGCTTGTTTGTTTCTTTATATGAGCTTGCAGAAATGGACAAACTGACTACTTTAATTAAGGAAGAAAGGTATAGATTCATTTTAAAAAGACTGAGAAAGTATAATGGGGTTTGCAAAGAAAATCCCAATATCTTCTTCATTTTAAACCTCTCGAGAAAAATTCAGATCTTGTCCCACTACCCCAATTCCACTTACCCACAAGAATTTCTTAATGTGTGTAATGTATTAGTTTCAGGATTTGAAATACAATAGAATGTATCACAAAGTAGAAATGTGGCTTCGGAGTAGTTATTATTAGTAGAAACATGTTGTTTTTATTAAGAATTAGAGGGAGTAGGATTAAGACATAATTATAACCGTATATTAGTACATTGGAAGCCACACATTCTCTTGTATATATATTTATTTTTGTTTGTGTTTTAGGGTTTAGTTTAGTTGAGGGATGAGGGGGGTTATATGTATGTTATCTTTGTATGTTGTTTTAGGTGAAAAACTTTGGTGTACTATATGAATTAAAAACACATTTCAATTTTGCATATGAGAAAATAGCAGGGTCTGTGTCTCTTTAAAGTGCTGGAGGCTCAGTGGGAAGAGAAAAGAGAGGTCTCAGGGTTGTTGTTTTTTTAATTACAAAATGATGTGCCATTGGTATTTAATAGAGACATCATGAGTTACTGTACTGGGTGACACCAACCCTAGTGACACCACTGCCTTAAAAGGAGGTCACAGAGGTCTGAGAGAGAGATTGAGGAGATGGACTAACCTACAAGGACTGCTTTTGCTAAGTGTACATGGGGAAAATCCACCAGCAGGATGGAAAGAAATTGAAAAATTCATAACTTGTCCCACTACCCCAATTCTACTTACCCACATGAATCTCTTCCACAGGAAACTCACACTTTGGCCCATAGAATAAATTGTCAAGACACACACATTTAATCCCATCATGATATCCTCCATTCTCGCATTCTGGAAGAGAAATTACCCCATGTAATTTGATAAATGGCACCAATGCAGAGAAGAACAGTGGAGATGACAACCTGATTCACACTGGCTGGTCCCAAGCGACCAAGTACCATAAATGTCAAAAGCACCATTATCTGGGGAGATTGTAAAGAAAAGCGTATGGAATGAGCTCATTCCAGATCTTCTGAGTGTCTTGCCTGCTTTCCATGTCCCTGCTACCGCCACCCCCAGTATATGCAGGTAGATATAAATATTAGTGGACATTTTTATCTAAAATCACTAGTCTTGGTTCAGGAAGTATCTTCTCACATTACACACCCTCTCTTTTCTATGACTGATGAAAAATTCACCAGAATAATATCCTGCCAATAAAATATTCCCATTCAGTAAAATCAGGGGCCTCCAAACCTTTTGGCTCCATCGGCACCTTAGGAAATCTGAGCAAGTTTTTTGTGGGGTTTTGGAGCTATGTGGCCATGTTCCAAAAGAGTTTATTCCTGATGTTTCGCCAGCATCTTCTCTGAAGATGCCAGGCACAGATGCTGGCGAAACGCCAGGAATAAACTCTTCTAGAATATGGCCACATATCCCGAAAAACCCACAAAAAACTATGGATGAAAACCATGAAAGCCTTTGACTTCAAATCTGAGAAAGTTTGTTGAATATGCCATTAAAATAGTTCTTATTGTGGGGAAAGTGGATGTGGATGTGGTGGCCACAGAAGGACATCAGGGTTACTCAACCAGCCCTTTGCATCTTTCTGTACCTTTTGACAGAACTCAGACCTATCCCATGCATATTTACACAGAAATAGGTCCCAGTGGGATTAATGCCCTGCAAGTATGCTTAAGACTGAGGCTAAGAAGTTTAAGAAATATATCTAATACAGTGTACATTAAAAAAAACCTCAAAACATATCGTCAACCATTCTGACAATTTATAATAGAACTGCATGTAGCAACATTTTATAAAGTGACATGTTGGGTCGAGTCCAAACTCAGCCGAGGAAACACACCAGTGTAAATGGGAGACGACAGTCCCATTGTTAGCAGACCTGCCACCAAAGTATTGATCCCCACTGCCTCAGGACTGAAAAGAAGCATTGCAGATGTGTTCATATAATAGGGAAGGCAAAGATATAGCCATGTTAGCTTGTAAGATCAGTATGATCTTGTAGCACCTTGGAGACTCTCTGAAAGAAAAAAGTTGTCAGCATAAACTTTCGTAGACTTAAGTCTACTTCCTCAGATGCATTTGAGGAAGTAGACTTAGGTCTAGGAAATCTCATGCTGTACACTTCATATAATGAAGTCATTCCAGATTCCTTAGAAGTGTTGAGTCTATACCCATCATGAGGAATAATTAATTTATGTGAATTTTAGAAGAATGGAAAGTACTGACCCTTCCCGGTTAATTCAGCCTTTGCTGAAAATTGCCAAGATTCCCCAGATTCATATCAATACTTACTATATCAAATTTCAATTAGCATTAAATTATGAAGAGACAAGGAGCAGAAGCAAGGAAGCAAAAAGTGATTAAAGGTCCCATCATGGAAAAATAAATGGGACAGAGAGCCTTTGTTAAGAAGTTGCACTTTATAGCATGTTCACATTACATCAGTTTGATATCTAGCTCTCCATAAAGAACATAACCTGGAATCATGGAAGACAACACAGGGAAGTAATAACTATGTGAGGCAGTCATATGATATTAAAAAAGAAAAGTCTTCACAGAATATGTGAAAGAAGATTCAATCCTCCCAGAGGCAATGAAAATCCAGAACAGGGACATTTTTTTCCAGCTGGCTGCTTATTAAAGCCAGGTGCTTCAATCCATAGCTAAGAATCAATGGCCATTACAACACAGTTCCTGAAAACTAGGATAGGTGCAATAAAATCAAAAGCCTACATTAAGATTACAGATTCAGATTTTTTTTTCCAACTCTGGAAAATGAATCACTGTGGGCCTCACAGAAGGGTTTATGAAAAGAAGTAATACTCACTAACAGTAGTTGAAGTTTTGGTGGTAACTGCAGACATTGTGGATGTCGTTGTGGTAGTTTGTTGTGTGGTAGTGGTGCTACTGGTGGTAGTTGAGGCTGTGGAAGTTGTAGAAGAGCTGCTAGTTGTTGATGTGGAAGTAGTAATGGTTGGATGTTGATGGGCGAGATAGAGCGGACAGTGGAACAGTTGGTAAAGAGCTGCTATTTGTTGATTTGGCGAAGCACGTAATACGTACTTGTTGGTGTTGTGGCGAGAGGAAAGTGGTTCTTCTTTACTGAAGATCCTACCTGGTTTTTTGGTGTCCTGGCAGAGCTACTACTTGGTCTGCTGCGGTGGGCTGATGGCACTGATGCGTTGTCGTGTGGGAGTTGATGACGTAACAGAAGGCCTATGGTGCCTTAATGTTGTAAAGGATGACCACCATTGTGTACTAGTGCCAGATGGAGAATATTACTGTCCTTTGGAGAAACACTTGCACAGCAAAGACAGTGGAGAAACCTGGCATGTTTGTTCCTATGTTGTAGCAGCCTGACTTGTCCTCTCAGATGTTCTACTTGTGAACTCTGAGCTTGTGGTAATCTCATCATTGTAGTGCTTGAGTGAATGGAGAGCTGTTTGTTTCCGCTGGTGTTTTATTACAGTGAAGAGTGAGGAAGTGCTCCAGCCTGTATGTTGGTCCCAATGGCTGCTGTAGCACAATGGTCTCTGCAGAGCATGTGCTTGTGAAAAAGAGGTGGGAAAGACTGGAGTGATGGTTTGGTGCAGAGTGATGGAAAGGTCACGATGTAGTGCTGCTGGCTAGTGGGGAGCTGTTTATTTCTCCTGAAAGAGTGGTTGTGAAAGATGGGACACTAGTGCGTGTCATCCATTGGAGTGCTGGTGCTTAAGAGTGGGCTACTTGTGGTTCCCAAAGAAGTGACTGTTACGGTGGGCTCATAGTGCTCTCATCCATTGTGGTGCTTTGTCCTAATGGTGAGCTTACTTGTCTTCCTGAAGGGATGGTTGTGAAAGGTGGGTTCACATGCTATCATCCATGGGGTACTGCTTTCTATATGGTGAGCACTGTGTCCGCCACGGAAGTGACTGTTAACGGTGTGCTCATAGTGCTCTCATCCATTGTGGTGCTTGTGTCTATTGGAGAGCTACTTGTCTCTTCTGAAGGAGTGGTTGTGAAAAGTGGGTTCAAAGTGCTATCATCGAATGGGTACTGCTTTCTAATAGTGAACACTTGTGTCTCCCACGGAAGTGACTGTTAACGGTGGGCTCATAGTGCTCTCATCTATTGTGGTGCTTGTGTCTAATGTGAGCTACTGCGTCTCCTGAAGGATGTTTTTGAAAAGGTGGGTTCACAGTGCTATCATCCAATGGGGTACTGCTTTCTATGGTGAGCTACTTGTGTCTCCCATGGAAGTGACTGTTAACGGTGGGCTCATAGTGCTCCATCTATTGTGGTGCTTGTGTCTAATGGTGAGCACTTGTGTCTCCTGAAGGGGTGGTTGTGAAAGTGGGACTCATAGAGCTGTCATCCAGTGGGGTACTGCTATCTAGTGGCAAACTACTTGTTCTTCTAAGAGATGGTTGTGAAAGGTGGGCTCATAGTGATCTCATCCTTTGGGTACTTGTATCTAGTGGAGAGCTACTTGCATCTTCTGAAGGATTGGTTGTGAAAGTGGTTTCACAGTGCTATCACCAATGGGGTACTGCTTTCTAATGGTGAGCTACTTGTGTCTCCTGGGGGAAAGGATGTGAAAGGTGAGCTCATAGTGCTCTCGTCCACTGTGGTGCTTGTGTCTAATGGTGAGCTACTTGTGTCTCCTGAAGAAATGCTGGTGAAAAGTGGGTTCACAGTGCTATCATCCAATGGGTACTGCTTTCTAATGGTGAACTACTTGTGTCTCCCACGGAAGTGACGTTTACGGTGGGCTCATAGTGCTCCACTATTGTGGTGCTTGTGTCTATGGGTGAACACTGTGTCTTCTGAAGAGTGGTTGTAAAAAGTGGTTTCAAAGTGCTATCATCCAATGGGGTACTGCTTTCTAATGGTGAGCTACTTGTGTCTCCCACGGAAGTGACTGTTAACGGTGGGCTCATAGTGCTCTCATCTATTGTGGTGCTTGTGTCTAATGGTGAGCTACTGTGTCTCCTGAAGGGGTGGTTGTGAAAGGTGAGTTCACAGTGCTATCATCCAGTGGGGGACTGCTTTCTAATGGTGAGCTACGTGGTCTCCCACGGAAGTGACTGTTAACGGTAGCTCATAGTGCTCTCATCCATTGTGGGTGTGTGTCTAATGGTGAGCTACTTGCGTCTCCTGAAGGGGTGGTTGTGAAAGGTGGGTTCACAGTGCTATCATCCAATGGGGTACTGCTTTTCTAATGGTGAGCTACTTGTGTCCTCCCACGGAAGTGACTGTTAACGGTGGGCTCATAGTGCTCTCGGTCAACGGGGGGGCTTGTGTCTAATTGTGAGCTACTTGTGTCTCCTGAAGAAATGCTGGGAAAGTGGGTTCACAGTGCTATCATCCAATGGGGTAACTGCTTTCTAATGGTGAGCTACTGTGTCTCCCACGGAAATGACTGTTAACGGTGGGCCATAGTGATCTCACCTTTCGGGTACTTGTTATCTAGTGGAGAGCTACTTGCATCTTCTGAAGGAGTGGTTGTGAAAAGTGGGTTCACAGTGCTTTCATCCCAATGGGGTACTGCTTTCTAATGGTGAGCTACTTGTGTCTCCTGGGGGAAAGGATTGGAAAGGTGGGCTCATAGAGCTGTCATCCAGTGGGGTACTGCTACTAGTGGCAAACTACTTGTTCTTCTAAGAGAGTGGTTGTGAAAGTGTGGCTCATAGTGATCTCATCCTTTGGGGTACTGTATCTAGTGGAGAGCTACTTGCGTCTTCTGAAGGGGTGGTTGTGAAAGTGGGTTGATAGTGGTGTCATCTATTGTGGTACTGGATCTAATGGCGAGCTACTTTGTTCTTCTGAGGGAAGCTGTGTGAAAGATGGGTTCACTGTGCTCTCATCCATTATGGTGCTTGCATCTGAGGTGAACTACTTATGTCTCCTGAAGTGCTAACTGTGAAAAGTGGGTGCATGTGCTGTATCCATTGGAGCACTAGTTTCTAATGGCAATTGCCTGTAGCTGCTGAGATAATGGCTGGGGAAGATGAATTAATAATGCTGTCATACACTGAGGTGCCGGTTTCTGTACTCGTGAGATAATCGGTGTCTTTGAATGAGTGGTGACATGTGGGTTCAATTTTGCTTTCCCCCGTTATGGTGCTGATGGTAGACAGGCCTTGTCATTTCTTGACCATCTTGAGTTACTATAGCTATGTGACCCTTCCATCTCCGCCTCTTCCACCAACAATGGCTGTAACAGTTCTTCTTTTTTAAGATAGTGACTCCAAATCTGTCCTTTTCTCATCTCTGAATCCACCTGTGAGAAAGGCAAGGCAACATTGACAGGTCCCTTTTCTAGAGCTTGTCATTAAAATGCACATTCACAGGACCATAGTTTCCTGTTTGGAAATTAAAACAGAACTAAAGCGGCTGTTCCAGGTTCAGGTGAAAGAAAGGATTTTGTTCTTTCATCAATTTAGAGAAAAATGGAATAGTTTGTGTTGAACTTACTCTGGAAACTAGAGTTCGAACCCTGCCTCAGCTATGGAAACGCACTGGGGGATCTTGGGTAAGTCATACTTTCTCAGCCTCAGAGGAAGCAAAAGCAATCACACACCACAAACACCCCATAACAAATCTTCCAAGAAAACCCTGCCAGGGTTTCCATAAGTCAGAAATGACGCGGAAGGCACACAACAACATTTTCGAGCCAGAAAGTGGATGCGGAGCAGAGTAGAAGGTGAGCTTGATACAGAATGACTGGGAGGGAAGGAGAAGATAATTAAGTAAACACAAAGCCCATCTTTGCCAGCTGAAGCAAAAAATGGATTGCTCCTTTGAAATTGAGGCAATCTGAGGTTCTCCCTAGCGGAGTTAAAGATTTACTACAGCCCTTTCTCATCCTGGAAAAGTTTCCTGAAAAATGGAGATCAGGGCCAGGTCCGAGATCTGACAACTCTAACTGCAACCAATATAGGCAGAGTCACAGGAGCACAAAAAGTAAAGCATCACCCACTATTAAGGCAGGGCCCCAAAGCTCTGAGCCCCCAAAGTAACCAATGTCCTCCTCGTTTGAAGCGAACCTTATTGTTGTTGAAATATTAGTAATGGAAATAATTTCCAAAGTATTCCAAAAATTTTGAAAAACTCATTTCTTCAGTGCAGGAAACCCTGATGAAAAGAATCCTGGATGGTGAAAATCTGATTTTGAACCTCGAATACGATGACTCGATCCTTACGACTGTGGAGCAATACTGGTAACGACTCTTCCCTTTTTATTTCTGATTGATGTTTTGTGTATTACCTATGATTTTAGATGTTTTTACTGCTGTAATCCCGCTTCGATCGACCGAAGGGAGAAGCAGGAGAATAATAAAATTTATTATTATTATTATTATTATATTATTATTATATTATTAGTTCTGGACTTATTCTGAAAAAAATTCACATTTTGTGTGTGTGCGTGCAGAAATTAATGCTGTTTACTTTGAAAACAAAACCACTTGCAAATGTTGTGCAGAATAACTTCCAACTGACATCCTGGGATCTCAAAGGAAGTATTTGTTAATGGTGTTGTTAATGGAATTTAAATTTTTATTCCTGGGCTTCACAATGCTTCGTCCTCAATACCACATGTCCAGAAGTGGAGTGGCCTGCCTACATAGATTTCCTTCTATGCCGTCTTAACTCAGAACAAAACCAGCAACATCTTGCCAAATGCAGACCTGTGATTAATATTGTCATATTTCCACCACCCCTTGAATGATTTTTAACACTTTTGCTTGATGAAGAGAGCCAGTGGAGGCTTTGAAAGATTGCAACCTGTATTTTGTGCATTGGTTGTCCCATAAAAAATATCACTGAGCAGCGAGGAGATGGGAGAGGAGTGGCGGAATGAAAAAGAAAAAGCAAAGAAAAGAAAGGTTAGTAAAAAAGAAAAGAAGGAAAGGTTAGAAGGATGGAGGAGGAAAGGAGGAAAAGAAGAATGAAGGTGGTAGCAATTGATTGAAAAATAATTAAAATGAAATGATAAGATTTATAGGAAAGATGGTCTAATAAGAAAGGGAGAATTAGGGAACAAAGAGATCATGAGGATGTTTAACAATATATTAATATTTTAGTAGGTTCATAGATGAATAACATGGAAGCATGTTTGAGTAATGATGTCGAGAATGGGAAATTTATCAATGCTTTCTTTATGTTCTTTACTTTGCTGTCAATGAAATAAGTATGTTGAATGTTTGATATTTGTTTGTTTCATAATAACTTATTTTTTTAAAAATGTCCACTGTTTGTGGATTTGGGGTGTTACTAACAGGGGCGCCCATGTTGCACGCGATTTGAGCGCTGTGTTCAAACTGCGTGGGAGCGCATGGGGCACAAGAGGCAGCACGTCCCATTAAATGAATGGGGCTCCAGCATAGGTGGGATTCGCCTTACGCGGGGGGTCCGGAACAGATCCCTCGCGTAAGGCAAGGTTCCACTGTACTTTGTTAGATGACCAACATGTGCACCCCGTATAGGACCCCAACACAATGTTTCCTAGGCAGGAAATGAAAGTTTTCTTTGCAGAAAACAATGTTCTCAGAACAAAATATTATTTTCGTATAGAAAAAGCTATTTCCTGACCAGAAAGCTGTTTTCCTCTCCCGATAGAGAGATAGATAGAGAGATAGATAGATAGATAAAATATTCCATGAACAATGTTGAATTAATAAACAGTCTTTAAAAACTATGCAGTTTTCAAAGATGTTTTTTACAGTGGGAAGAAAATGATAAGTTGCTCATTACTTCTTTGATAAAGCAAAGCATTCAAGATGCCTCCTGCAAATGCAGCCTCTTTTGAGTTGGCTTCCCCATGAGGAAGGACAATTCTCCATCCAGACAGTGCTATAGAAAAGGTGGTGAAGAACCTTGCACCCCCACTGGACCCTTGGCACCAAGTTGGTACTCCAGAGAAACCACCTTGGCCTGTGTTGCAAAAACGAAGTGGGAAAGAGGGGCTAGATGCTTTCCCAATGCAGCTGACCATCTTTCCTTCCATCCTGAGTAGGGGCTATCAGACAAGGAAAATTGGAAGTATAATCCAATGGCATCCGAATGCAATCATGGGGTTTCATTTTATTGTGTGATAGACTACCACATGGAATGAAAAAGAGGGTAGTGGTGTGGTCTCTGCAAAATCAGCTTGACATCTTCTACTTTGGTTTGAAGGAGACTGAGAGCAAAATAGCGGGTGGGCATCTAAGACAGGAGTAACAATAATTTGCTTCAGCACACATGTTGCCTGGGTGGGCTTTTAATGCTGTTCAGTGATGTTTTCAAGGGGTATAGTTGATTTTTGAATGCATTTTGTAGGTGTTTTTTAATGTTTAAACATCAAAACCATGGTCTATTTTTAAAATAATTTACAGTCGGCCTCCTTATCCACATTTTTATATCCACAGATTCAAGTATCCATGGCTTGAAATATACATTCCAATAGAAAACCTGATTTTCCATTTTATATAAGGTACACATATTTTGCTGTGCCACTGACTTAATGGGACTTGATATTGTTATCCACAGGATTCTGGAACAAACCCAAGCATAACAAGGACCCACTGTATATGTATACTTCACTGAAGCTTTTGTATAGTTTTAATCCGTATTGTTTTTAAATATTTTTAGATGCCCTGAGTCTCATTGTTGAGAGAAAGGTGGGATTATAGAACCATCATCATCATCATCTGTACTTGTAAGAAAGTACGGGTGATGTTTTTATGTCATTGGTACGTTCCATTTGCGCAGAAAATACAGTATATGCTTAATGAGGTTCCAAGCTGAAAGTTTAAGCAGTTGCCTTCAAAGTCCACAGTTTCAATTGTTGTTGTGGTATACCTTCAAGTCATTTCCAACTTATGGTGACCCTATGGTGTCGTGGGTTTTCTTGGCATGATTTGTTCAAAGGAGGTTTGCCATTGCCTTTCCTTGAGGATGAGAGTGTGTGACTTTCCCAAGATCACCCAATGGGTTCATGGGGAATTAAACCCTGGTCTCCAGAGTCATAGTCGAACACCCAAACCACTATGCCACACTGGCTCATATGAATAATTATAATCAGTTTAATATTGGTAACAATACAGTGTGACTGAAGTGTGCATTTCTTGAAACCCAGGAGTATTATTCAGTAATACAGCACTTTGATGAAAATAGTCACACCACTTGACAAAAGGACTCAGGTATTGCATTTTTAGTTTTTGTGTGAAATATGTAAACTTGCATTTGTAATAACATTTATTTAAACATTTATTTAACAACCTGGAATAGGACTCATGTGACTTCCTTACACAGTATCAATATGGATTGCATATATGCAGCAAACGTACATAAATAGTTTTTAAAATTTCTTGTTATGTACACATAGAATAGAGGTTTTCTGACAACTCCAGTGGGGGTGGTTTCCAGTGATATTCGTCCAATATCTGGAGATCCATATCTTACATATTAATCCATGTAATTCAGGATATTAGTTACCACACAACCTCAATTCTCAGTTTCTTTCACTCTCCTGTTTTCCATTCTACTACAAATTCTGTGTTCCAAATTGTGTCAATTTATCAACTCCTCCTTCAGTGATAATGTCACATCGCATAACAGAACATAGTTGTGCATGTGTGTGTTGCCTTCTTATTGATCATATTAAAATATAAACAACAAAGCAGTATTTAATTTTAATTTACATAAACATTTAACAATTCAACATAACACACACTCCTCCACACTTTCCACATCTAGGAGCCATCACCAAAAACACACTTATCCCCTGACAGCCTAGCCCCCTCAGAAGGAGTACTTTAGTGACAGTGAAGCACATTGCCTGTTAACAGATATATGGCAGCTGATTCGAGAGATTAGTAATGAAAAAACAACACTCGCACATGGGCAAAGGTACACCTTTTAAACTATCTTAACAATGTGCAAGATTGAAATGAGCTTTCAGTAAGGCTAAACACGCAGATGGTTAGAGAAGAAGATGATAGTCCGGTTTTTGTACAACTTTATCCTTCTACCATGAAGCTGAACTGCGACATACCTGAAAAAAGACAAAGGCAATATGGACACTGCGGCAATCTCTGCAGGGTCTTTGAAGACTAACTGAAAAATCTTAGCACTACTTACTTTTTTCAGAACTGAAAGTGACACAATGAAAGATGAAGAAAAGGAGGCGGATGGAGGAAAGATCCTCCCCATCACTCGGCCTCAGAAGGTTTGACAACCCAGTTCAGTTGCATTGAAGTTGGACCAGTCACTGTCATGAACTGCAATTTGATTTCTGAAAGAAAGAGAACGGAACCTTGGACTCGTGGAAGGAGGAGGGAAAAGATGCAATACGCTCATAATTTTTCTGACATAAGATCATGTGTGCCAGGAGGAGAGCAAAAAACAGGCAGGACATTTGCAAGTCAAAGTGAGGCAAAAAGGAAGTTCAGGTGGGCCAGTTGGATGGCTGGTAAGTTCTCCTTCTTGTATTTCAGTGGAAGAAAGAAATACTCGTGACGTATCAATGACAGTAATAGCATAACAATAATTCCCAAAGGCAGCTAATAGATTGTGTGTGTGTGTGTGTGTGGGTGTTTAGAGAGAGAGAGAGAGAGAGAGAGAGAGAGAGAGAGAGAGAGCAGATCAATCCATATGGGCCACTAATCCATGTGGTACAAAGGGAAACACACACATCCTACTTTTGCCTCCTTGTCGTCCACATTTGATAAGCTTAGTCCCTGCAGTAGTAAAATCTAGCCTTAGGTACAGACGGACGATTGATCATGGATTTGGGAAAACCATATTCGGGTTTCCAGTTTCAGTTTTCCTCATCTCCAATGGAGGTTACGGAGTTTATCAGACAAGGGGATTGGAAGTAATCTGATGGCAACCTGAATCAATCATGGGGTTTAACGTTATGGTGATAGACTGCCACACCAAATTGGGGCAATGGCATGCTATTTTTGGGCAATGGGGAGCCAGTTCGAAGGCAATGCGTATTCATGTAGTTGCGCGAAACTAGCGACTTTAAGTGAATGTGTTCTCGCCCCACTTTTTTTTCATTAAAGAGAATAAAGAAGAACCAAATAATATCCCCCCTAAAAGCATCTAAGCTATATTGATAATTCAGCTCTTTCCATGCTAATTGCAAAATTAAAGTACATTCTGCGTGGAGGCGGGGGGGGGGATGCAGCATTGGGCATTTGGGGAACGTTAAGCTTTGTTAATATTCTCTTTTCTTTCAGTATTTCTGATTCACTCCTTTGTCATTTTCTCTGTGTGAGGTGGCCCCCATTGGAGGGCACCCTACACACACTTACATAGCAGTACATCCCATTGACTCAGTAGGTAGTCTGAGGATAAACAGTAGGTTTGCACTAAAATCAGCTACTCTGAAGGTGGGGAAATTCCTTTCAATGTATCCGGGACTACGCCTCGCAGGGAAAAGAGCACCCGACGACAACAAATCATAATTCAGCTCCATTGAAATAAATAAAAATCTGAAGAGGTCAAAAGAAGGCTGATAATAACACTAGGAGCATGTACAACACAACACACATCTTAACATATTCCATAAATTTCTTGTCATAAGTCCTTGATGAGATGAAGATGACCATGCATCTAATCCCTATAGCAAAAAGGGTAATAAGGCTGCAGAAAACTGAAAAAAGGTGAGCTAACAACAGATGCACATATTTGCAGTATGTTTTTGTTGCTATTGTTAAAGCCTTCAAGTCATTACTGACTTATGGCAACCCAAGGCAAACCTATCATGTGGTTTTCTTGGCAAGATTTGTTCAGAGTTTGCCATTGCCTTCTCCTGAGGCTGAGAGCACATGCCTCACCAGTGGGTTTTATGACTGAGCTGGAAACTGAACTCTGGTCTCCAGCCATAGACCCATACTCAACCACTGCACAACACTGTATGTCAGTATTGTTTACTAATTGCCGTTTAATCTTATTCCAAGAAACTGTGTTACATTTTGGCTCTATCAAACCCTGTAGGATAGGTAAAGTTCAGACATTGTGATTTGCTAAAGGGCCATGCACTGATTTTGCACAGCTGAGTAGGAACTCGAACCTGACTGTTGTCCACATAACAAATATGGCAATGATCCTGTTTATTAGTCCAGAATTTGAATGAGCCAATGCTGATCACGCTTCCTTTTGAATAAGCAAGGAAACAAACCAACAGGGATAGCTCAGTATGATGCCCAAACTAAGTTGCCTGTTTTTAATTTATAAACTGAGGTTCTTGGCCAAAATAAGGTATAATTCCAGGTGACAATAACATAATTTGATTTTGACTTATTTGTTGGGTTTTTTAATGCTAAGGGAGAAGCAAGTGTGAATAAACAAAGTCATGTGCAAGCATGTAGTTAATTCTCATAATGGGTTAAACTAGGATTTGGGATTTATAATTGCATGAAACATGACCAGTGTCAAAGTAGACCTAATGTGAATGGAGATAGGACTGTGCAAAGACCCATAGCAGTGCATATATCTGATTATCCTGATCTTATGAAGCTCTAAACAGAAACCAGGTGCCCATTCCCATATAGAATGATACTTGTCCTCCATATTCGCTAGGGTTAGGCACAAGACCCCTGTGAATATGGAAAAGACACAAATAACAAAAACACAATGCTTTTACTTGAGAGGACACCTCTCTAGAAGTATCTCTGGGTCCCCAGTGCAACCCTGTGGTCAACGTCCGACAGACACTGACCAAGAACTGCTCGGGAGTGACTAACAATGCCTAGTAGAGTATTCCTCTTGGATCTCTAGGTTAGTGATGCGAAACTTTTACAGACCGAGCGCCCAAATGCAACCCAAACCCCATATTTATCACAAAGTGCCCATGTTCCAGGTCTTCTAATAACAAACTGGGTGAACTCTGTGCGGAGTGACTGAGTGTGTGCCCACAGAGAGGGCTCTGATGCCACCTCTGGCATGCATGCCATAGGTTCGCCACACTGCTCTAGGTCTTCAGTACAACTTTTAATAAAGTTGACCAATACAGTTGCACTAAGGACCTAGAATATTCCTAGAGAGAATGTATTAATCAAATCCGTGAATAATCAAATCTGCAAAATGGAGGGATGAATGTAATAGCATATTATCCCCTTTAACTGCCATGGTTCCATTCTATGAAATCCTGAAATCTGAAGTTTGGTGAGGCACTAGAGGGGCTCTCTGGCTGAGAATTCTTAATGCTTCTCTATAAACTGCCAACCTCAGTTTTCATAGGATGGAACCATGGCAGTGGAATAATAGGGCGTGTAATTCGTGTAGTGTGAAGGGGCCTCAGATGTGCAAGTATGACGGGGGTGGTTGGTAATATCTCAATAACAAAATAATAATAAAATTTTTATTTACCGAGGCATCTTACAATTAAAAGAAATACAACAATGCCCAATAATCCCAGTTATAACCTCCCTCCCCGTAAAATATCA
>NC_056527.1:81666257-81666460 GCF_019175285.1 Sceloporus undulatus | reverse complement strand
AAGGAGTGGTTGTGAAAAGTGGGTTCACAGTGCTATCATCCAATGGGCTACTGCTTTCTAATGGTGAGCTACTTGTGTCTCCTGGGAGAAAGGATGTGAAAAGTGAGCTCATAGTGCTCTCGTCCACTGTGGTGCTTGTGTCTAATTGTGAGCTACTTGTGTCTCCTGAAGAAATGCTGGTGAAAAGTGGGTTCACAGTGCTA
>NC_056527.1:81618003-81666247 GCF_019175285.1 Sceloporus undulatus | reverse complement strand
TCATCCAATGGGGTACTGCTTTCTAATGGTGAGCTACTTGTGTCTCCCACGGAAATGACTGTTAACGGTGGGCTCATAGTGATCTCATCCTTTGGGGTACTTGTATCTAGTGGAGAGCTACTTGCATCTTCTGAAGGAGTGGTTGTGAAAAGTGGGTTCACAGTGCTTTCATCCAATGGGGTACTGCTTTCTAATGGTGAGCTACTTGTGTCTCCTGGGGGAAAGGATGTGAAAGGTGGGCTCATAGAGCTGTCATCCAGTGGGGTACTGCTATCTAGTGGCAAACTACTTGTGTCTTCTAAGAGAGTGGTTGTGAAAGGTGGGCTCATAGTGATCTCATCCTTTGGGGTACTTGTATCTAGTGGAGAGCTACTTGCGTCTTCTGAAGGGGTGGTTGTGAAAAGTGGGTTGATAGTGGTGTCATCTATTGTGGTACTGGTATCTAATGGCGAGCTACTTGTGTCTTCTGAGGGAAAGCTTGTGAAAGATGGGTTCACTGTGCTCTCATCCATTATGGTGCTTGCATCTGATGGTGAACTACTTATGTCTCCTGAAGTGCTAACTGTGAAAAGTGGGTGCATAGTGCTGTTATCCATTGGAGCACTAGTTTCTAATGGCAAATTGCCTGTACCTGCTGAGATAATGGCTGTGGAAGATGAATTAATAATGCTGTCATACACTGAGGTGCCGGTTTCTAGTCGTGAGATATCTGTGTCTTTTGAATGAGTGGTGACATGTGGGTTCATTTTGCTTTCCCCCGTTATGGTGCTGATGGTAGACATGGTCCTTTTGTCATTTCTTGACCATCTTGAGTTATCTATAGCTATGTGACCCCTTCCATCTCCGCCTCTTTCCACCAACAATGGCTGTAACAGTTCTTCTTTTTTAAGATAGTGACTCCAAATTCTGTCCTTTGTCTCATCTCTGAATCCACCTGTGAGAAAGGCAAGGTCAACATTGACAAGGTCCCTTTTCTAGAGCTTGTCATTAAAATGCACATTCACAGGGACCATATTTTCCTGTTTGGAAATTAAAACAGAACTAAAGCGGCTGTTCCCAGGTTCAGGTGAAATGAAAGGATTTTGTTCTTTCATCAATTTAGGAAAAATGGAATAGTTTGTGTTGAACTTACTCTGGAAACTAGAGTTCGAATCCCTGCTCAGCTATGGAAACGCACTGGGTGATCTTGGGTAAGTCATACTTTCTCAGCCTCAGAGGAAGCAAAAGGCAATCACACCACAAACACCCCATTAACAAATCTTGCCAAGAAAACCCTGCCAGGGTTTCCATAAGTCAGAAATGACCGGAAGGCACACAACAACAACATTTTTCGAGCCAGAAAGTGGATGCGGAGCAGAGTAGAAGGTGAGCTTTAGTACTAGAATGACTGGGAGGGAAGGAGGAAGATAATTAAGTAAACACAAAGCCCATCTTTGCCAGCTGAAGCAAAAAATGGATTGCTCCTTTGAAATTGAGGCAATCTGATGTTCTCCTAGCTGAGTTAAAGATTTACTGACAGCCCTTTCCTCATGCCTGGAGAAGTTTCCTGAAAAATGGAGATTCAGGGCCAGGTCCTGAGATCTGACAACTCTAACTGCAACCAATATAGAGGCAGAAGTCTACAGGAGCACAAAAAAGTAAAGCATCACCCACTATTAAGGCAGGGCCCCAAAGCTCTGAGCCCCACAGTAAACCAATGTCCTCCTCGTTTGAAGCAGACCTTATTTGTTGTTTGAATATTAGTAATGGAAATAATTTCCAAAGTATTCCAAAAATGTTGAAGAAACTCATTTCTTCAGTGTCAGGAAACCCTGATGAAGAGAATCCTGGATGGTGAAAATCTGATTTTGAACCTCTGAATACGATGACTCGATCCTTACGACTGTAGCAATACTGTAACGACTCTTCCCTTTTTATTTCTGATTGATGTATTTTGTATTACCTATGTATTTTAAGATGTTTTTACTGCTGTAATCCCGCTTCGATCCGAAGGGAGAAGCAGGAGATATAAATAAAATTTATTATTATTATTATTATTATTATTATTAGTTCTGGACTTATTCTGAGAAAAATTCACAGTTTGTGTGTGTGCGTGCAGAAATTAATGCTGTTTACTTTGTGAAAACAAAACCACTTGCAAATGTTGTGCAGAATAACTTCTCAACTACATCCTGGATCTCAAAGGAAGTATTTGTTAATGGTGTTGTTAATGGAATTTAAATTTTATTTCCTGGGCTTCACAATGCTTCGTCTCTCAATACCACATGTCCAGAAGGTGGAGTGGCCTGCCTACATAGATTTCCTTCTATGCCGTCTTAACTCAGAACAACACCAGCAACATCTTGCCAAAATGCAGACCTGTGATTAATATTGTCATATTTCCACCACCCCTTGAATGATTTTTAACACTTTTGCCTGATGAAGAAGCCAGTGGAGCTTTGAAAGATTGCAACCTGTATTTTGTGCATTTTGGTTGTCCCAATAAAAATATCACTGAGCGAGCGAGGAGATGGGAGAGGAGTGGCGGAATGAAAAAGAAAAAGCAAAGAAGAAGAAAGGGTTAGTAAAAAAGAAAAGAAGGAAAGGTTAGAAGGATGGGAAGGAGGAAAGGAGGAAAAGAAAAGAATGAAGGTGTAGCAATTGATTGGAAAATAATTAAAATGAAATGATAAGATTTAGTAGGAAAGATGGTATATATAAGAAAGGGAGAAATTAGGGAAACAATAAGAGATCATGAGGATGGTTAACAATTATATTAATATTTTAGTAGGATTCAGTATGAAATAACATGGAAGATGTTTGAAGTAATGATGTCGAGAATGGGAAATTTATCATATGCTTTCTTTTATGTTCTTTACTTATAAGCTGTCAATGGAGATAAGTATGTTGAATGTTTGATATTTGTTTGTTTCAATAATAAACTTTATTTTTTTTAAAATGTCACTGTTTTGTGGATTTGGGGTGTTACTATACAGTGCGCCCATGTTGCACGCGATTTGAGCGTATGTGTTCAAACTGCGTGGGAGCGCATGGGGCACAAGAGGCAGCACGTCCCATTCAAATGAATGGGGCTCCAGCATAGGTGGGATTCGCCTTACGCGGGGGGTCCGGAACAGATCCCTCGCGTAAGGCAAGGTTCCACTGTACTTTGTTATATGACCAACATGGCTACCCCTGTATATGATCCCCAACTACAATGTTTCCTAGGCAGGAAATGATAGTTTCTTTGCAGAAAACAATGGTTCTTCAGAAAAAAAATATTATTTTCGTATAGAAAAAGCTATTTCCTGACCAGAAAGGCTGTTTTCTCTGCCCCGATAGAGAGATAGATAGATAGATAGATAGATAGATAGAATATTGCATTGAATCAATGTTGAATTATAAACAGTCTTTAAAAACTATGCAGTTTTCAAAAATGTTTTTTACAGTGGGAAGAAAATTGATAAGTTGCTCATTACTTTCTTTGATAAAGCAAAGCATTCAAGATGCCTCCTGCAAATGCAGCCTCTTTTGAGTTGGCTTCCCCATGAGGAAGGACAATTCTCCATCTCAGACAGTGCTATAGAAAAGGTGGTGAAGAACCTTGCACCCCCACTGGACCCTTGGCACCATAGTTGGTACTCCAGAGAAACCACCTTGGCCTGTGTTGCAAAAACAGAAGTGGGAAAGAGGGGCTAGTATGCTTTCCCAATGCAGCTGACCATCTTTCCTTCCATCCTGAGTAGGGGCATTATCAGACAAGGAAAATTGGAAGTATAATCCAATGGCAATCCGAATGCAATCATGGGGTTTCATTTTATTGTGTGATAGACTACCACATGGAATGAAAAAGAGGGTAGTGGTGTGGTCTCTGCAAAATCAGCTTGACATCTTCTACTTTGGTTTGAAGGAGATCTGAGAGCAAAATAGCGGGTGGACATCTAAAGACAGGAGTAACAATAATTTGCTTCAGGCACACATGTTGCCTGGGATGGGCTTTTAATGCTGTTCAGTGATGTTTTCAAGGGGTATATGTTGATTTTGAATGCATTTTTAGGTGTTTTTTTAATGTTTAAAACATCAAAACCATGGTCTATTTTAAAAATAATTTTACAGTCGGCCCTCCTTATCCACGGATTTTTTATCCACAGATTCAAGTATCCATGGCTTGAAAATATACATTCCAAATAGAAAACCTTGATTTTCCATTTTATATAAGGTACACTATTTTGCTGTGCCACTGACTTTAATGGGACTTGATATTGTTATCCACAAGGGATTCTGGAACCAAACCCAAGCAGATAACAAGGACCCACTGTATATGTATACTTGCACTGAAGCTTTTGTATAGTTTTAATCCGTATTGTTTTTAAATATTTTTAGATGCCCTGAGTCTCATTGTTGAGAGAAAGGTGGGATATAAATGAATCATCATCATCATCATCTGTACTTGTAAGAAAGTACTGGTGATGTGTTATGTCACTGTACGTTCCATTTGCCTAGAAAAATATATGCTTTATGATGTTTCAAGCTGAAAGTTTAAGCAGTTGCCTTCAAAGTCCACAGTTTACAATTGTTGTTGTTGTATACCTTCAAGTCATTTCCAACTTATGGTGACCCTATGGTGTCGTGGGTTTTCTTGGCATGATTTGTTCAAAGGAGGTTTGCCATTGCCTTTCCTTGAGGATGAGAGTGTGTGACTTTCCCAAGATCACCCAATGGGTTTCATGGGGAATTAAACCCTGGTCTCCAGAGTCATAGTCGAACACCCAAACCACTATGCCACACTGGCTCACTATGATAAATTATTAATTAGTTTAATATTGGTAACAATACAGTGTGACTGAAGTGTGCATTTCTTGAAAACCAGGAAGTATTATTCAGTAATACAGCACTTTGATGAAAATAGTCACACCACCTTGACAAAAGGACTCAGGTATTGCATTTTTAGTTTTTGTGTGAAATACGTAACATTGCATTTGTATTAAACATTTATTTAAACATTTATTTAACAACCTGGAATAGGACTCATGTGACTTCCTTACACAGTTATCAATATGGATTGCATATATGCAGCAAACGTACATAAAATAGTTTTTAAAAATTTCTTGTTATGTAACACATAGAATAGAGGTTTTCTGACAAACTCCAGTGGGGTGTTTCCAGTGATATTCGTCCAATATCTGGAGATCCATATCTTACATATTTAATCTCATGTAATTCAGGATATTAGTTACCACAAACCTCAAATTCTCAGTTTCTTTCACCTCCTGTTTTCCATTCTACTACAAATTCTGTGTTCCAAATTTGGTTCAAATTTATCAACTCCTCCTTCAGTGATAATGGTCACATCGCATACACAGATACATAGTTGTGCATGTGTGTGTTTGCCTTTCTTATTGATCATATTTAAAATATAAAACAACAAAGCAGTATTTTAATTTTAATATTACATATAACATTTTAACAATTCATACAGAACTACACAACATCCTCCACTACTTTCCACATCTGAGGAGCCATCACCAAAAACACCTTATCCCCTGACAGCCACCTAGCTCCCCTCAGAAGGAGTACTTTCTGTACAGTGAAAGCACTACAGTATTGCCTGTTAACAGATATGTGGCAGCTGATTCTGAGAGCATTAGTAATGAAAAAACAACACTCTGCACATGGGCAAAGGTACACGCTTCTATAACTATCTTATACAATGTGGCATAGATTGAAATGAGCTTTTCAGTAAAGGCTAAACACGCAGATGGTTGAGAAGGAAAGATGATAGTCCTGGTTTTTGTACAACTTTATCCTTCTACCATGAAGCTGAATGCTGACATACCTGAAAAAGAGACAAAGGCTAATATGGACACTGCTGCAATCTCTGCAGGGTCTTTGAAGACTAACTGAAAATCTTAGCACTACTTACTTTTTTCAGAACTGAAAGTGACACAATGAAAGATGAAGAAAAGGAGGCGGATGGAGGAAAGATCCTTCCCCATCACTCGGCCTCAGAAGGTTTGACAACCCAGTTCAGTTGCATTGAAGTTGGACTCAGTCACTGTCATGAACTGCAATTTGATTTCTGAAGAAAGAGAACGGGAACCTTGGACTCGTGAAAGGAGGAGGGGAAAAGATGCAATACGCTCATAATATTTTTCTGGCATTAAGATCATGTGTGCCAGGAGGAGAGCAATAAAGACAGGCAGGACATTTGCAAGTCAAAGTGGAGGCAAAAAGGGAAGTTCAGGTGGGCCAGTTGGATGGCTTTGGTAAGTTCTTCCTTCTTAGTTCAGTGGAAGAAAGAAATACTCTGTGACTGTATCAATGACAGTAAAAGCAATAACCAATAATTCCCAAAGGCAGCTAATAGATTGTGTGTGTGTGTGTGTGTGTGAGAGAGAGAGAGAGAGAGAGAGAGAGAGAGAGAGAGAGCAGATCAATCCATATTGGGCCACTAATCCATGTGGTACAAAGGGAAACACACACATCCTTACTTTTGCCTCCTTGTCGTCCACATTTTGATAAGCTTAGTCCCTGCAGTAGTTAAAATTCTAGCCTTAGGTACAGACTGACTTTGATCATGGATTTGGGAAAACCATATTCTGGTTTCTAGTTTCAGTTTCCTCATCTTCCATATGGAGGTTACGGAGTTTATCAGACAAGGGGAATTGGAAGTATAATCCGATGGCAATCTGAATGCAATCATGGGGTTTAACGTTATTGCGTGATAGACTGCCACACGCAAATTCGGGCAATGGCATGCTATTTTTGGGCAATGGGGAGCCAGTTCGAATGCAATGCGTATTCATGTAGTTGCGCGAAACTAGCGACTTTAAGTGAATGTGTTCTCGCCCCACTTTTTTTTCATTAAAGAGATAAAGAAGAACCAAATAATATCCCCCCTAAAAGCATCTATAGCTATATTGATATTATTCAGCTCTTTCCATGCTTAATTGCAAAATTAAAGTACAATTTTTGCAGTGGAGGCGGGGGGGGGATGCAGCATTGGGCATTTGGGGAACTGTTAAGCTTTTGTTAATATTCTCTTTTCTTTCAGTATTTCTGATTCACTCCTTTGTCATTTTTCTCCTGTGTGATGTGGCCCCCACTTGGAGGGCAACCCTACACACACTTACATAGCAGTACATCCCATTGGACTCAGTGAGGTACGTCTGAGTAGATATAACAGGTAGGTTTGCACTGAAAATCAGCTACTTCTGAAGGGTGGGGAAATTCCTTTCAATGTATCCGGGACTACGCCTCAGGGCAAAGAGCACCCGACGACAACAAATCATAATTCAGCTTCCATTGAAATAAATAAAAATCTTGAAGAGGTCAAAAGAAGGCTGATAATAACACTAGGAGCATGTACACACAAACACACATCTTAACATATTCCATAAATTTCTCTTGTCATTAAGTCCTTAGATGAGATGAAGATGACCATGCATCTAATCCCTATAGCAAAAAGGGTAATAAAGGCTGTCAGAAAACTGAAAAAAGGTGAGCTACAACAAGATGCACATATTTGCAGTATTGTTTGTTGCTATTGTTGAAGGCCTTCAAGTCATTACTGACTTATGGCAACCCTAAGGCAAACCTATCATGTGGTTTTCTTGGCAAGATTTGTTCAGAGGTTTGCCATTGCCTTCTCCTGAGGCTGAGAGCACATGCCTCACCCAGTGGGTTTTATGACTGAGCTGGGAACTGAACTCTGGTCTCCAGCCATAGACCCATACTCAAACCACTGCACAACACTGTATGTCAGTATTGTTTACTAATTGCGTTTTAATCTTATTCCAAGAAACTGTGTTACATTTTGCTCTTATCAAAACCCTGTAGGATAGGTAAAAGTTCAGACATTGTGATTTGCCTAAAGGGCCATGCACTGATTTGCACAGCTGAGTAGGAACTCGAACCTGACATGTGTCCACATAACAATATGGCAATGATTCTGTTTTATTAGTCCAGAATTTGAATGAGCCATATGCTGATCACGCCTCCTTTTGAATAAGCAAGGAAACAAACCAGACAGGGATAGCTCAGTATGATGCCCAAACTAAGTTGCCTGTTTTAATTTATAAACTGAGGCTTCTTGGCCAGAACAAGGTATAATTCCAGGTGACAATAACACTAATTTGATTTTGACTTATTTGTTGGGTTTTTTTATGCTAAGGGAGAAGCAAGTGTGAATAAACAAAGTCCATGTGCAAGCATGTAGTTAATTCTCATAATGGGTTAAACTAGGATTTGGCATTTATAATTGCATGAAACATGACCAGTGTCAAAGTAGACATAATGTGAATGGAGATAGGACTGTGCAAAAGTACCCATAGCAGTGCATATATCTGATTATTCCTGATCTTTATGAAAGCTCTATAACAGAAACCAGGTGCCCATTCACCATATAGAATTATACTTGTCCCTCCATATTCGCTAGGGTTAGGGGCACAAGACCCCTGTGAATATGGAAAAAGCACAAATAACAAAAAACACAATGCTTTTACTTGAGAGGACACCTCTCTAGGAATCTCTAGGTCCTCCAGTGCAACCCTGTGGTCAACGTCCGACAGACACTGACCATAGAACTGCTCTGGATGAGCTACAAATGCCTAGTAGAGTATTCACTCTTGGAATCTCTAGGTTAGTGATGGCGAAACTTTTACAGACCGAGCGCCCAAATTGCAACCCAAACCCCACTTATTTATCACAAAGTGCCATGTTCCTAGGTCTTTCTAGTAACAAACTGGTGAACTCTGTGCTGGAGTGACTGAGTGTGTGCCCACAGAGAGGGCTCTGAGTGCCACCTCTGGCATGCATGCCATAGGTTCGCCATCACTGCTCTAGGTCTTTCAGTACAACTTTTAATTAAAGTTGACCATACAGTTGCACTAGAGAACCTAGATATTCCTAGAGAGAATGTATTAATCAAATCCGTGAATAATCAAATCTGCAAATATGGAGGGATGAATGTATAGCATTATTATTCCCCTTTAACTGCCATGGTTCCATTCTATGAAATCCTGAAATCTGAAGTTTGGTGAGGCACTAGAGGGGCTCTCTGGCTGAGAATTCTTAATGCTTCTCTATAAACTGCCAACCTCAGGTTTTCATAGGATGGAACCATGGCAGTGGAATAATAGGGCTGTAATTCTGTAGTGTGAATGGGCCTCAGATGTGCAGAGTACTGATTCGGTGGTGGTTGGTAATATCTCAATAACAAAATAATAATAAAAGTTTTATTTACCGAGGCATCTTACAATTAAAAGAATACAACAATGCCCAATATCCCAGTTATAACCTACCTCCCCTTAAAATATCAATTAAACAAGTTAATATTAAAATAACTAAATACTGTAATCAATTAAAATAATCAAAGAATAAACAAACAGATGGGACCATAGGGTATTCATGAGATGATAATTTCAGTCGGTGGCCGGTTTAACTATTCAGGAAGGCCTGCCTGAAGAGATATTTCCCTGCTTTATCCCTATACATTCGTTTCCCTTTCTAAAAATAAAGTGTTGAATGAACTTTCACATGTCTGAACATGATGTAAGTTGGATTTTGAAAACATTTGAGGAACAACCTGCTTCAAACACGGGGGGATGAATTACTTCAAAAAACAAATTCAACCAGTTTTCAAGACAAAGAATGGTACATTTGACTAATGGAGAAGGCATGAGGGAAACAAGCTCATTCCATGGCATGAAAAACTACTTGCAGGCCCACTTGTCAGCACTCAGTTTCTCATGACCAAGCTGAGCTGGAGGAGTATCTCATCTTAAAGCAGTTCCATTTTACCTTCCCATACACAGATTGCCTTGGTCCTGAAAAGAGCACCTTTTCCCAGAGTAGAGCTTCTTGGTTTTCTGTACTTTTGCCCCCAGTTTTTTACCAGCATCAGGCTTGTTCCACTAACACAGAACCAAAATGCACTAATGAAAAGGAAGAGCCATAGATGTTGGGGCTTAAATGATTTAAGCTGAAACTCTACAAGTATCTTTCATTGAGCCTATTCATATTTAAAACAAAAGATGTCTTTGTATCATAGAGGACTTCCTCAAGATGGGTATACTCATAAAGAAAAAGAGAAGTTTATATCTCACAGGGAATCTATCTCCATTATCCCAGATGTCTACAGGTGAAGAGAATGCGTGATTTAGCAAAGGCTATAGAAATTATCTGTGACAAAGGATGAATCAAACCTTCTGGATAATTCTGCATGGAATCACAGCAAGCTCTGCGTAATTTCAGTGTGAGGAATTATGCTTCTGCAACTTGAAGTCTGAGATGACATACACAGAAACTATGTAGGTTGTTTGTACCATGTCTCTCAGATGAGGAAGAAGTATGGATGGCAGTCCAGAGATCAGATTCCACGCTTATCTTCAGTGCCAGTCATTTCAGTAGTGAGCTTTGCCCTCTAGTTTACCATCAGGTTTTATTCTGAGGTCTGGATTGCAATGGAAACTACGTCATGACTTGGAGTCACAAATGTGTCATTGATTTGAACATTTGATACAGTGATTGATGATAAAATTGCCATCATCAAAGGAACAGGGTGAGAGCTATTCCTAAACAGGGCGTGCATAGTATTCTCTGTGTTGTAGCAACATACCTGTACCATATCCAAGAGGGGTTTCCTTGCCCTCACCTCTCCCCTGTTGTAGCTGTTGAACATTTTGTATCTGAGTGATAGGATTAAATTCATGAAGCAATACAGTGTTAGCAAAAATCACCTCTTGAGCATAACAGGATTGTAAATCTATTAGATTTGGGGAGGGGGCTCTTCCAGGAAAAAAGGGGTCAGGGAGAGTCTGAAGTTGTGTAAATTGGTTGCCAAAGTCCTTTGTGTGAGTTGAACAGTAGAGTAATGTTGTCTTCCAGTTATAATGGTTTGTCGGTTCTCACCATACTCATTGTCAAATATTTCCTGTCTTTACATGTCTTCACTGAACCATCCACCTCTTCTGAGTGCATCTCCGACAGAACACATTTGAGGTGGTACAGACTAGATCTCCCAATGCATGGTAGGTTTTAATCTGGTCAACAGTGGGCCTGAACAGACAGGCCAAAATAAAGTTGCTTCGGGTCACTCTGGAAGTATGCTGTTTAAATGCTGCATGAGTCCTAAGACGCTGGAACCCATGCCAAAGCCACGCTCTAGTCCTAAGGACTAGAGCACAGCTTTGGTTCAGCTTCTGGCCTCTTAATATGCGAGTGTCATTTAAACAGCATATCTCCAAAGTGACCCGAAGCAGCTTTATTTTGGCCTGCCTGTTTGGACCCAGTATGACCAAAGGAGCTATCCATAGTACTGAACCCTATGCAGTCCTAAATTCTGGCATTTGTAGTTTGGGGAGAGGCATTTAGAATCTGAGCCAGAGACCATTAACGCCTCACCACCAAACTACAAATCCCAGAATTCCATAGGATGTTGTCATGGCAGTTAAAATGGAATCATAGTGCTATAACCCATGATCGTAGCTCTTCTGTGCCTCAGGAAAAGTGAGCATACTGTAACGCTTCTATAATTTCCTCCATGAGTTGGCATGAAATCAAAATTCATACTGGCTGCTGTGTGTTCACTTAAGTCCTTGCGGAAAGGGTGATAATGTATATGTTCTTTATGATTGGCAGGAGACACTATTTTCCTGTGTATGTTCCCTTGATGAGTTTATAAAATAGGCACATGTATAAAGTTCTAGAACTAGACATTTTCCTTTCCTTTTTGTAAAAAATATCTTTTTTTCAATTAAAAAAAGAAACAATGACAAAGCAGACAGAACAAAACAGAAACAAAACCACTCATAAGAAAACCCATACTAAGCAAACAGAACATTAAGCACATTTTAAAAAGACTTCCAACTTGTACCAACTAAAAGTATATACTGTAGCGCTATATATCATTATTACTCCCTCTCACTTAAACAAACGTATCCTTTTCACTGAATGATTTCTAAACTCTAAAACCACTAGAAATACCAGTATCTGTCAAATTATACTTATATCCATTTACAAAACAAAATATAATAACTATATTCAGTCCTTATAATCAGCTACTATAACGCTCACTCCTCAAACCCTATGCACATTAAATTCCCTTCTGTTCTTTTCAGATACTCCACATATAAGTTCCAAGCTCTCAAAAAAAATTATCTGGTCTATCTCTTAATAAATATGCCAATTTATCCATTTCGTATACTTCAGTGCTTTTTAAAACCAATCTTTACTTGAAAACTAGACATTTTCATAACCGTTGAGGGAACAACTGACTAATGGTGAATGCTGCAGCTGGGTTATCTGGAGCTGGGCTGGAGGAGTGACTTTGGCCTCAGGCCTGTGCTGGCTTCTACTCCCATAGAGCTGCTGTTTTTCCTACAGGATTGAGATTATGCTGCCTGCTGCGGAAGATGTTAGCAGCTAATTTTAAATACCTGTGCCTTCCTTCTCAAGGCTTCACCTTCCTGGGTAGGAAGGATATATAAAGGCAAAGGCAGACGTTGGCAGCGGGTCACCAGTGGCAGGTCACCCCCTATAGGATTGACCCCGAAGGGATGACACCAAAGGGGGTCACTCCTTTATGTGTCCACTCAAGGGAAACACAGGGACAAAGATACCACTCTTTCTTGGATCATTTAGCAAGAAGGATCACGAGTGAGACTCAGGGTCTTAGAGTAACATCCCTCAGAGTAAGAGTTTGGGTAAATTTCTTAGGAAGCCACTTTACGGTCCCTTGGTAAAAGACAGGGACTACAAGATCATCAGAGATCCAGTGTGTCATAGTAGTTTGGGGTGGTTCCCCAAAGGGATGGTTCCATACAGAGTTCCATTCCCAGCTTGGTCATGAAACCCACTGAGTCACCTTGGGCTCTCAACCTTAGGAGAAGGCAATGGCAAACCTCCTTTGAACAAGTCTTGTCAAGAAAACCCCATGATAAATTCTCCTTAAGGTTGCCATAAGTTGAAAATGACTTGAAGGCACACAACACACACATGATCCTTAGGTGCCCATGTGAAGGTGTGTATCGGAGTAGTAATAGCAAGTACATTTCTATACCGCTTATCAGTGCATTTAAGCACTCCCTAAGTGGTTTACAAAGGGTAGGCATGGCAGATGTTTCTAGGAGGAGGATAATGCTCTACTAATTGATACTCTTGGCCTCTTGGTTTCTGCAAACTTTGCTGTTGGTCTTGGGAAGTATTGGGAAGCTGGCATAGCACACCTGCTCTGACCTGCAGCATTGGCATCTTACTAATATTTTTTCCTTCATGTCTGTGTGTGCGTGTGTATGTGTGCATGTGTATGTGTGTTTTTAATATTGTGTATGTACTTGGGTGAATCTTGGCAGCGGGAGGAGGAATGTATGCCCCTACTGATGCAATCTTTGGAAGAGGGAGGCATAGTAGTGAGGCCTGATGATGTGAACAAGATGCTTGAAGCAGTTCAGCGCATCACATGTAAGCTCTCCCATTGCCCATCTTGGCTGATAAAATCTAGCAGCGGTGGACTGACTGGGTGGGTCCAGGGAGTAGTAAATGCCTCATTATGTTAGAAGCTGGTGCCTGCTGCCTTAAAGAAGCGAGTGGTGCACCCTCTTCTGACACGATCTCCCTGGACCCAGAGGTATATGAGAACTGCCACCCAATTGCAAATATCCCTTTTTGGGGCAAGGTGCTTGAGCATGTGGTGGCTGGGCAATGTCAGGCATTCTTGGAGAAAACAAATTAACTGGACCCATTTCAGTCTGATTTCAGGTCAGGGTACAGCACTGAAACTGCGTTGGTTACTCTAATTCAGTGATGGTGAACCTTTTAGAGGCCAAGTGCCCAAACTGCAACCCAAAACCCACTTATTTATTGCAAAGTGACATGTCCCTCTGGCTTTACTCTGGCAAACTCTGTGCTGGGGTGATGGCACATGTGCTCACAGGGAGGGCTCTGAGTGCCACCTCTGGCATGCATGCCATAGATCTGCCATCACTGCATTGATTACTTACTCCAGGGGAAAGAGAAGGGTAGTGCTACTGTACTGATCTTCCTGCATCTCTCAGTGGCTTTTGATACTATTGACTTATCTTATCTTATTGGACTGGCTCTGCAGGATGGGAGTAGGAAGGATTGTTCCAATCCTAGCCAAAGGGATGGTTCCATACAGTAGCGTTGGTGGATTTCTGTTCACCCCATTGACTATTAAGTTGTGAGGTGCCACAGGGTTCCTTCTTAACTGCCATGCTGGTCCATATCAACATGAAACTGCTGTGGGAGGTCATAAGTTGGTTTGCTCCAGCTTCAACTGATGCACCAGCTATGGCCTTTCCTGGACAAACATAACCTAGCCAGAGTAGTCCATGCACTGGTGACCTCCTGCATAGACTATTGTAGTGCGCTCTACATAGGGCTGCCCTCGAAGAAGACTTGGAAGCTGCAGATAGTGGAAAATGGAACAGCTTTCCTGCTGAGTGCAGTAACATATAATGCCAGTCTTAAAAGAACTGCAGTGGCTGCCAGTACATTTCCAGTCTGAATTCAAGGTGCTTTTGATGTCATTTAAAGCTGTAAATGGCTTGGGGCTTCGATACGTGAGGGAGTGGATTTCTCCACATGTGCCTGTTTGAGGATTAAAATCTGCTGGGGGATACCTCCTCATGTTCTATTAGTGAGAACAATATACTGTATTGGGACATGGGAGAGAGGGCCTTCTCAGTCATGGCATCCCAGTTCTGGAGTCCCTTCCCCATGGAAGCCTGACTGGCACAGACATTTATAATTGAGCCACCAAGTTAAAACTTGGCTGATCATCAAAGCCTCTGAACTTTGTTAACTCATCCCCAAATGGTGTACATAGTTTTTAAAACCCTTTCAGTCTTTTAACTCTGTTTTTAACTTACGGTATTACTGCAGTTTTAAATGTTTTTGTTTATTTAATTATTTTATTGTTTTAAATTGTGTAACTTATTTATTTTATTTATATTTATGGTATTTATACCCCACCCTTCAGCCCTAAAGGCTATCAGAGCGGCTTACAATTGTTTTAATGCTTTTTAGAACCTGTCTTGAGATTTTGATATAGGGTGGAGGACAAATATTTTAATAAAATAAAATAAATAAAGTGCAAAGGCAGACTTACTGCTGAACATAAAAAAAAACCCCAAAAATAATGACCATGGAGAAGCTACATAAATTCAACCTAGACAATGGGCTTTTTCACACTGTGACCTATGTGCTTCCATCCCAAAATGGTTAAAGTGTTGGAAAAGGAATTCACTAATGCTTATCACACACAGAACACAACAAGGGGTTAAAAACACATTACTTACCGTAGGTAAGAAAGTGGATAGAAAGCGAATTTAGATTTCAGATGGATGAGGACAAATCCCCTTGATAGCTTGGAAATAACCTTTTTGCGCATGTTCCAAACTGTCATTTCCACCAGTTTTCCTCTGGCTGAGAATTCCAAATATCCCTCCCCAAACTTGCAGCCTCAGGAGTCTAGAGGATGTTGATGTGGCATTTAAAGAGGAATTATAATGCTATACTGCAGCTGATGATGGTGGTGGCGGCGGCTTATGATGGCACTAGTCCATGGATTGTCACTTTAAGAAGCACTGGTTTGATTACTACTCTCACAGACAGATATAATCACCAGGATCTACTGACAGAGAAGTCCTTCTACTAAGACTCTTTCTCAGTCTCCTCAAATGTGGAGGCCCTGGACATTTGGGAATGGGGTGTTCACTCACTAACTGGTTGTGAAAAGCAGGGACCTTGTTTATAGACATGAGGATGGCATGGGATACCACTAGAGGGAGAAAAAGTATGTGTGGGCTGCCCTGTCTTTAAAGTGATGGTTGCAGAGAACCACAGCTCATTCCTGCTCTAAACAAGACAGAACAAAAATGCTCCTTAAATGTATTTACCAGACGCCAGAGGGCCCTGTTGTTTTCACCAGGTACACCAGTTTTCCTGTTTTTACACAAAGGATGAAAAAAAGCAGAGGTACTAAGAATGCTTAGTGGAGTTTTTGTGTTGACAATATAAATACGCAGCTCATACTCATGTTTTTGTTGCTGTTATTGTGTGCCTTCATGTTGTTCTTCACTTATGGCAACCCTAAGGCAATGCTATCATGGGGTTTTCTTGGCAAGTTTCTTTAGAGAGGGTTTGCCCTTGCCATCCTCTGAGGCTGAGAGAGTGTGACTTGCCCAAGTTCATGTTTTACACAATCGAGTTGTCTTTTTCTGGAGCACCTTTGTTGAATGATTGGTGCGAGTCTTTTGAGCGGAAAGGGGATTATTCAAGCAATAAAATACAGTACAAGGTATCCAAAAATTACAGTTTCAGTTGTCACTCACTGGATTATCTCTAGAATAGAAAAGAAATTGTAAAGGTAATTTCTGTACACCCTGTATAACAACCAGTACCTTCAGCAAACCAGAAGCAAAAGAGCAATGTATAGAAAATGGAAGAAGGGGCATATCACCAAGACAGAGTAAAACAAAAACAAGTTAAAAAAAAGAGTAGACAATATTTGTAAGAAGAAAGAGGATGTAAAGCTCAGGACAAAAAGCTCAAGCTTTCTGGAAAGACCGCAAATAATAAAGGGAGGGTTTTATCTATAGCTGGAGCAAGAGGAAGAAGGAAAAAGCAGCAGGTTAGCTCCACAGAGTGGGTGGAGATAATCCAGTGAGTGACAGAGAGGAGGCAGATCTGTTTGACTCCTACTTCTGGCTTCATTTTTTCAATTTTTGCTCAACTTGGTGAAAACAGAATCAATGATACATTGAGAGGACTGCTGCCCAAGTTAAGCAAATAGCTGGTATGGAGCACCTATATATTTTAAACATATTCAAGGCTCCTGAGCTGGATGAGTTGTATCCAAGAGTACTAAAGGAACTTGCACATGTAATCTCTCCCATTCCTGCTTTGAGCTTGGAAGAGAAGGAAACAATTGCTTAAATGTTTGAAAACCTCATTTCTCATGATTCACTCCATCAAAAACTTGCCTCTTGCTTTTCCTTTCGCCTTCCCTTATCATCTCAATCTTCCATGTCCCCTTTCTCTAGTTTACTGTTTTCCAAATGAATCCCACCAAAAGCCCCAGGGTTAAGAGCATTACAATTCAGTTTCCAGGAACAGATGAGGTGTCTTTCTGCAGTAGCTAGTGCCATATGGTGACTCTCAAGCTTTGTTCCTCCATGGAAGTGGTTCCCAACCTGTGGGTCGGGACCCCTTTGGGGGTCGAATGACCCTTTTACAGGGGTCGCCAAAGACCATCAGAAAACACATATTTCCAATGTTAGCAATGAAAATAATTGTATGGTTGGGGGTCACCACAACATGAGGAACTGTATTAAAGGATCGCGGCATTGAGAAGATTGGGGACCACTGCTCCATGGGTTTTGAACTTCAGCTCAGAGAATTCCTGACCATTCACTATGCTGACTGAAGCCACTGCGAGCTGAAGTCCAAAATATATAGAAGACCAACGCTTGAGGTCCATTGACTGGTGAAGAACACATGATGACCATCTAAATGCAAATAAAACCATCCTTTCCTCAAGCTATGTTACTATTCTTAAAAACCCCAAAACCTTTATCTTTAGAATTAACTGAACTGTCTTACCCTAATCATGCATTTATTGATTGATTTACTTATTTAAATAAATGCACAAAAATAAAGATTCTTATAACTATTTATTATTTAAAGATCCAGCTGAGAAATACAAGATTTGTTGGCACTTTGGTTTCATTTTTCTTTCAAATAATTAACAACTTAATTCTGAATTTATAACAAATTCTTCACTGATTCATTCTCAATGAAGCTAATGCTGAAAATACAATGTAAGTAAATCCATTAGATTAGAAATAATTTTAAACCATTACAATAGAAATAAATTTAATTGTTATCTCTTTTCGTTAAAATTTTTCCATCTTAATTGATAATTTCAGTTAGTTCCAAACACTGTTCTGTGCTCATATGCAATTTTATGTATGTGCATTGGTCGTCCCTGCATTCACTTTATAATGTCATCAGTCTTTGCTCTCTTTCTTCCCAGAATCACTTCTGTTTGCATTAACTGGGTGCTACTGAGAACAAGGTACAACCTCCTTTCCTTTACCCCTCAGTGATTTTTTTAACTGATCACTCAGTGTAGCTTCCCATATTGTCCTGAAAGATCTGAGCCAATACTATTCCATGCTCAGAGAGGAAGGAAGAAAGGATCCACCCATCCTGTGGAATAAATTGGAAACAAAGGGAGTCAGGACCGAGGGGAGGCAGTTTTAAAGTGTGTGTTCCTTCCTCTCATCAAACCCACTTATGAGCATAGAACACAGAGCCCCTTGATGGAAATATTTCCAATAGAATTAATGATGGTGAGTGACACAACTTCCTTGCCCACTTTGTGAACCGTTTAGAAATAATACTTGGAAGCAACTTTATTTTTCTTGAAATAAGTCACTAAGATTCTATCTTTGTCAGATTTCAAAACAAAACAAAGCATCTCTGGCACCCCTGGACATACCCCCAGGTCAGTGAAGTTTTAGGTGTTTTTTCTTATTTTTGAGGGTGTGCCCTCCTCTTGTATGGCACTGTCATGGTAGCACACACTTGTCCATCTTTTAAAACCATTGCAGGCAATAGCAACCTTCTCTTAAGGAGAGTATAGCATTTGGAAATGTCCCTTTTAATTAAAAATACCCAACAGTCCTGAAATTATAGACCACTCCTTGAAATGAGGACTTCCTAGGCTTGTTTGCAATATACACTATGCTTCTTTGAATAGCTGGTGTTTTTTTGCACAGCCGACTATTAGAAACAAAAAGATGCTTGATTGAACAACCGTTTGAGAGATTTTCCCACAGGTGCTGATCAGTAAGTAAGCTTGGGGAGGCTTTACTTGGAAATGCAGTATAGAAATAAATAATAAATAGTATATTTCAGTGGGCTATACAGTGGGGCCTTGGTATCAACTGCGGGTTGGTTCCAGGACTCCTGTGGATATCAAAACCTTTGTAAGCTCAAGTCACATCAAATACAATGGCATAATAAAATGATGTCCCTTATATAAAATGGCAAAATCAAGGTTTGCTTTTTGGAATTTATATTTTTTCGGAATATTTTCAAGCTCTGGAAAGTTGAATCCATGGACAGATAATCCGTCAATATGGAGAGTCAACTGTAGATACATTCAGTAAAAATGCAATCCTTTATATGTGTGCTTAAATCCCACTGTGTTCACTGGGCTTTGTTTCCTCCCAGGAAAGTTTGCAATGGATTGGTTCCGATAACAGTTGCTTACAATGATCTAGTAAAATCTACCTGTCCAAAACAGACAACTGTAATATATTAATATAAGGAAATGTTCCTGTATGATCAAGTGAAAGTAGAATTAAAACAAAAGAACATGCAGACAGAGAGATAGATGCACATACACACACATGTAAGTTATTGGATATATTTATAAACCACCCTCTGCTCATTGAGTACTCAAGGCAATATACAAAATTTGGGGGGGAAACAATAAAACATAATTAAAAGACATAGCTATGTTAGTCTGGAAAATCAGTATGTGAAGCAATCTTTGTAGCCCCTTTGAGACTAACTGAAAGAAAGCAGCTGATAACATGAACTTTCGTAGACTTAAGCCTACTTCCTCAGATGCATGTGAGGAAGTAGGTTCAGGTCTATGAAAGTACATGTTACCAGCCTCTTTCTTTCAGCCAGTCTAAAAGGTGCTACAAGATCCCTTTACATAATAATTAAAAGAATACATCGTCATAATAACATAAAACAATAGCCAACTTAGTACAATAAAATCAGAAAATGACATTAGAAATTATTAAAAGTTCAACTGAACAAAATAGTCTTTACTCACTGTCTAAGGCGCGCATATATATATATATATATATATATATATATATAATGAGCTAGTATGAAACACCTTAGGGGTAAATTTTTACAGATAAGGTGCTAAATTATCAGTAAGTAATGTCTGTATGGCTAAGTTGTTCTTTGTTTGAGTAGAATTCCCATTCAGCAAGGCTCACCTATGTACTAAATTATTCCTTCTTATAGCCTTGTCTTGTTTCTTGTCCACTATAATAAAGACATTGCTGACAATGTAGTGTCTCTGTTACATATGAACTTCGCCTTTCCTCTTGCTCACTAGGGAACTTGAATTTCTTTTTTCATTATATTATTCATAACAAAATAACATTGCTTTATTATAGACAAAGAAAATTACCAAGTAAGACAGGAACTCAATAATTAAATATTACTTCTCTTTGGAGAAACAGGACAGAGAAATTACAGTGCAATAAGAGGGTATTCATCAATAATGCCACTGTTATACTGAACTGGAAACAATGAAAAGGGCATAAGGAATAATCTGAGAGACTAGGCTACAAGGAGAGTGGGTGTTGTGTTGTATGCTTTCAAGTTGTTTCTGTCTTATGGGGACCTTAAGCCAAATTTATCACAGGGGTTTCTTGGTAGAATTTGTTCGGAAGGAATCTTGTCTGTGTGGAGTGCTTATGAAAATTCAGACACTTTCAGAGATTGTTTAGAAGCCTTCTTTTTTGCTTTTTCTTCACACTGTTCATCTTGGACATTCCCACCTGTTAAAAGTTAATCCCTGCTTTTTCAGGGGACCTATCTCAAATGAAACAAAAAGGATATAGAAGGTGAAGTTTCCAATCAGCAAGAGGCAGTTGTAGATGGAGGACAAATGCTCTTTTGCTTCCTTAGAGAATTTACACAAGGGAAGCCAGATTTGTTCAAAACACTCTTGAGATTTTCCATAGAACAAGCATGTCCAAGAACTAAATTTAAATGAAAAGGGAGGAAAGAAATAGCCACCTAAGCCCATGACTTGTATGAAAATACAATCTTTGTTTCTATGGAATGGGGCAAGGAGTTGATAGGCAGCTAGAAATGAAGACACTAACCTGCAGAGAAAAGCACTCACAGTTTTGTTTGTTGAAAGAAGAAGAATTTACATATGTTTGGCCAACTCATATTTATATTTTTTAAAATTATTGTGGCTTATCTGCACAGACCTCTAGACAACAATTCTGTAAGGAGTCTAGGAGTTTTCACCAAGAATGTTGGGCATTTCCCATAATTCCTTCAGAATCAGGTATGGCAGTTAAGGTTGTATCAAACTGGCTCAAATCTACTATGTACATATGCCCACATTTACTTCTGTGTCAGAAGTTTGGCTTTATTCATTCTATGGCACCATTCTATGCACGCCAACATTTTTAGCATGCACAGTTTCAAGCTTAAGTCTCCAGCACAGTGGCTCACACCAGATTGTGCTTCTGGAACAAGAGTGGAGGCCAGTCCCATGATGGCCAAGAGATGAGGATTGTAACAGCATTGAAAGGTGCTAGACCACAAGGGTACTATGAAATTGCTATATGAAGGTCAAGACTCATGCCTGTGTTTCACCGTCCTTGCTCTTCAACACCACCACAGTGACCAACAAAGGAATGAGGCAGATAGGGGTTATGATGAGGGGCAACAAAATATTTTCTGGAGGGTCCAGGAGGGGTGGGTGCTCAAGGGTGCAGTTGAGGAAGTATAGGCGGTGGCTGAAGATGATGTACTCCTCGGCCACAGCATTGGGGAAGCTGCAGTTCAGTCGATCAGCATTGCTTTCCAAGCAACTTCGCAACCCAGAATATGGCCTGTGGAATTGATAAAGGGAGGAAGAAACAGAGGATGATTGCCAGGAGAACATTAGATGGAAACTATCCATAAAGGAAAAGTTAGTTCTTAATAATAATAATATGATTTATTTATATTCTGCCATTTTCCTTGCAGAATCAAGGCGGATTTGTCTTTAGCGGAAGGAAACCTTGCCCTGAAAAATTTAATTGTACTTTCTACCTTCAGGGAACACATTTCTTGGCAATCTCATTGCCAAAGCATACTTTTCCTAAATCAATCCTGCTAGCCAAAGTAACTGCTTTATGTTCTCCCCGTCCTGAATAACACTTCCCAATGCAAATTCCTTTCTCAAGAGTGTTCAGTTAAACAGAAAGCAGCATAGATTGAGGGAAGTAATAGTACTATTTTGCTCTGCTTTGGTCAGGCCTCACCTGGAATACTGTGTCCAGTTCTGGGCACCATAGTTCAAAAAGGATTATGAGAAGCTGGAGTGTTTCCAGAGGAGAGTGACCAAAATAGTGAAAGGTTTGGAAACCATGCCTTATGAGGCGAGACTTAGGGATCTGGGTATGTTTACCCTGAAGAAGAGATGGTTAGGAGGTGATATGATAGCCCTGTTTAAATATTTGAAAGGATGTCATATTGAGGATGGAACAAGCTTGTTTTCTGCAGCTCCAGGACCTAATGGATGCAAGCTACAGGAAAAGAGATTCCACCTCAACATTAGGAGGAACTTCTTTACAGTAAGAGCTGTTTGACAATAGAATATGCTGCCTCAGAGTGTGATGGAGTCTCCTTCTTTGGAGGGTTTTAAACAGAGATGGCCATCTGTCAGAAGTGCTTTGATTGTGTATTCCTGCATGGCAGAATGGGGTTGGACTGGATGGCCTTTGCGGTCTCTTTCAATGTTATGATTCTATTATACTATTTTCTGCACAGAATATACAGTGGCTATATAGAGATATTAATTTCTGCACAGAAACAGCAGTTTTCTGCACAAAACAACCACATCACAAACTGCAAAGATTTTTTTTCACTCCAAGATTCTCCTTGTCAAGATTTTCAGCACTTGAGAAACACATTTTTCACTATTTTTAAATATGTTTTTGAATATTATTTCCAGCCCTGCATTCATTACCATTATACTATGCTGTCTAGGGCTGCCACAAGTTGCAATTCAACACCATCTGGAAGGCCATGTACTTCATTTTATAAAAACTAGGTGAATGTTGAATTCAGATATTAACATTCCAGATTTGAGAATAGTGTTGTTGTTTTAAATATGGGGGGATATTTAATTGTGTAAAACTGCCCAAGCTTTTGCTTAATGCAATGTAACACAACTCCATGCCCAGTACAAGGCTTAACTCTGCATTACCTGCTAATGGCCCTCCATTCACACCAGTGAACTTTGCTGACATTGGACATCTGGTGGATAAAATGCACCCAGCACCATTCTGCAATGTAACTGTAGAGAGTATCTAGAGAAGAAAGGAAACAAAACATAATCGGCAATAACCCTCATTTTCCCCATAGTGACAGCTAGGCCTTTCCCAGGTATATGTTTTATAATTCACAATAACAGTAAACTTGGATAAAATTCACTTGCTTCTCATTTACTTTCAAGCCCAATTCAAGAAGTAGATTTTGACATGAAGCACCCATGCTTCAGAAATAATCCAGTTTCACAACATTTTAACAGCCATGGCTCAGTGCTGTGGAATTCTGGGAACTGTAGTTTGTTGTGGCACCAGAGCTCTCTGGAAGAGAAAGCTAGATATCTCGCAAAACTGCAGTTCCCAACATTTCATAGCATTGAGCCCTGGCAGTTATAAAGTGGTGTCAGACTGGATTATTTCTGCAGTGTGGATGCTGCCAGAATCCAGGGTGTCTGAAGGATTTGTTTTCTTAGCAAAGGCTGTAGCCTGTGGCAACTTAAATTACCCTACACAAACCAAGTGTGGCACCCCCTCATTCCTTATATTTCTTTTTGCTGTTGTTGTGTGCCTTCTAGTCAACTCTTGACTTATGACTCTATCATAGTGTTATTGTAAGTATTACTGAGAGAGGGTTTGGCGCTGCCTTCTCTAAGGCTGAGTATGTAGAGAATCAGTATGTAGAGAGATCTTGTAGCACCTCTGAGACTGACTGAAAGAAAGAAGTTGGTAGCATGAGCTTTCATAGCGCGTTATCACATGAGGCAAAAATGAAACTTTCAAATGGGGCCAATGCAGTGTCATCCAGGGTTTAGGGACCAATTCACAGCCGCTTTGCACATGACGCTGCATGCAATCAGAAGAGATTGCAGGGTGAATGTGAGGTCAATCAAGAAATAAGTAAATTCACAAAACTACCAGATTTACATGTCCATTTTGCCTGCAAATTGACTCCCTTTGCATCATGCCAGTCATGTGGAAAGCAAGCCTCAGATGACTTCATTTCCCTTTCCCTTCGTTCGCTTTCCTGTGCCAAAGAAGGAGAGTGTGATAAACTCCAAGGACAGAAGAAAATGCAAGTGGGAGTTGAAAAAACTGAAAGTTTTTAATATCCCAACCTAAAAATCCTTCTCCTGAAGACTCATTCTTTAGAAAAGTTCAGACTCTTGCAAGTTTAAAATATGAAGTTCTTGCCAAGTTTTCAGGGTTTGGCACTATAATGTTCTTTCAAATGTACTCCCTCCCTGCTTCCTGCATGGAACTGCATTAAAGGCTGTTGTTTCTTTTAATTTACATAAAAAATAGTTTGTCAGACAAAAGCAACAAGCATGCCAATATACTAGTCCTGACGCATTCCAAGATGTATCTTTTCATCAATGGAATTTTTTCATTTGCTTCTAAAACTTCCTGAAGTGCTACTTGGAACTACCTCACTTTTAGTTCATTTCTCTCCCTGCACACAAGTATTATTATTCCTTAGCATCTCCTGCTTTAAAGGCAGAAACACAGTATTCTGGGATATATTTTCATCGTAACTCTAGCGTAAGAACATGACAAATGAAAACTTACATTTATAGCCATAATATACATCTGACTACCCAAGTTTGGTGCACTAGGAATGGCTCAGTCTCTTGCCCTTATTTCTAGGACCAACTGAGGCTTCATCAGCACTGCAGAAATAATCCAGGTTGACACCACTCTAACTGCCATGACTCGATGCTATGGAATTCTGGGTAGCTTTGTGAGACATTTAGCCTTCTCTGTCAGAGACAGCTGGTGCCACAACAAACTGCAATTCCCAGGATTACCCAGCACTGAGTCATGGCAGTTAAAATAGTGTCAACCTGGATTATTTCTGTAGTGCAGAAGCAGCATGACAGGCTTTTACCAGAAGATAATGTGCTAGTTAAGCAAATGGTCTGACTAAATAGCAATTCCTGTTTTCCCATAATGATAATGTCAAAGATGGAGAGGAGATACATGCTGTACATATTAATAGATAGCAGAATCCCCAAACTAACAACACGCAAGATCTCATGTCATAAGGAGAGCTGGGCTGGATCAAACCAAAGGGTCTGTTTAGACCAGCATTCTGTTCCCATTGTGAATAATGTGATGCTTCTGCCAAACACCAAAACAGGACAAGAGTGCAGTTGTGTCACTTCCATCTCCCATATTCCTCAGCAATGAATACTAAGGATTACACTGGAGGTAATATTGAACACATAGGCATCATCAGTGATAGCCACTGGTAATCTCATTCATCATTTTTGTATTTTGTCTCTTCTACAGTCAGCCAGATTTGTGGCCATAACCACATCTTGCTGTAATGAATTCCATTGTTTAATGATGCACTGTGTGAAGTAGTACTTCCATTTGCCCACCCTAAAATCCCCCACAATTCATTTGCAACGGACGACCCTTGAATACTAGTTTTTTTGAAATACAGTGAAAACTTTCTCTATATCATGCATAACAGAACTCACCAATATCGATTGTTGTGTTAATGTTCCTTTCATGGTCTGGAGCTGTACCATTTGGTGTTCCTTCCAAAGTGAGGCTGGCATTGCTGGGAGATATCGTTGTTCCAGAAAAAGCATCAAGTCTCATAGTCACTGTAGATAACAGAAGGAAGAGAAAGGAAATTTATTTATTTATTTCAAGGTTTTAACTGCTTGCAGATCCACAAACAAACAGTACCTCCAAGAGCCAATCACATATCCTCCAACTGTCCCAATGAATCTTCTGTCATCCCACTTTTCAGTTGCTTTTAAAATGTCCTAGTTTATCTTTCCTACTTCCCTCCTTCGTCCTCAACGTAGGCTGCATGCGCATTGCAGAAATAATCCAGTTTGACATCACTTTAACTGCCATGGCTCAATGCTATGGAATTCTGGGAACTGTCATTTAGCCTTCTCTGTTACGGAGCTCTGCTGTCACAACAAACTACAACTCTCAGAATTCCACTGCACTGAGCCATGGCAGCTAAATTGGTGTCCAACTGGATTATTTCTGCAGTGTAGATGCAGCCTTATTCAGTTGCTGCAAACTGAATTCAAAGTGCAAAAGTAGTTTGCATTTGACTGACTCAGTGGGGAGAGAGGAGAGGAGGGAGCAGGCTCATTCCCTTCCCAGTAGTCTCAGGTAAAAGCAAACTGCTACAATCTCTTCTAGCTTGTGTGTTCTTCCTCCTGAAAAACCTTTGCTAGCTTGAGCACATTCTCATGTTGCTTGACCATATTTGTCCCAATTTTCATCTGTGACATATAGGGTATGACCTCATCTTCTTATCTGCCTTTGCCTCTACTCTCCTTCCTAATCTTTTCCCTTGCCCTCTTTCCTATGTTGTCATCTTGACCATACTCTGACCACATGTGTCCAGGATTTCATCTACGAGAAATGTTGGCAGCTATGCTCTCAGATCCATGAACAGGCAGGAAGAATCAATGAAACACAAAACTGCAGGCAAGCTTTTGAGATCGCCATATCTTTTCATCATGCAATATTACGTACAAAAAAGCAGAAGGAAGGGCTGGAAAGATATGGGGAAAATAAAGCCTGACTTGATGCTGAGGCAATGAAATCTGCATTGACAGACTCTTTTAAGATGGAGTGGAGGGCAAGCTGCAAGCTTAAATGGGTTAGTCTACTCATGCAGGTTTCAGTTTACACCTTGGACTGTTTGGAAAAATAGACAGACACAAGCCTCCAGCCCTGGAGGCTAGTTGCTCTAACATCATAGAAGCATAGAATCTTGTTGGAAGGGGCTACAGGGGTCCTCTAATCTAATTCCCTGCCAGGCAGTAATGCACAATTTACAGCAGTCTAGAAAGATGCCCATCTAACTTCTGTTTAAAAACTGATCCAAGACAAGAGTCATAATTCACTGACGTACTCAGCAACAAAATAGATAAGACTCATTGCCACCAAAAAACTCAATGAGGATTACATGAGGACCAGTCACAGCAGGTCTACTGTGACTTGACTATCACCAGAAGCCTCATAGGTGACAATTCAATCAGCAATGAGGGGAAAAACAGTACCTAGTATTACCTTTCTGGATAACGTTAAAGGCATTATCTGAGGAATCAAAACTTTGTTTTTGAGGGGAGACTAAATTTCGGCACCTCAGATTGCTCTTCTACATCTTGGGCTAAAATCCAGAGCAGAATCTCTGCTCCACTAACATAGGAACCACCAGCAACCACAGCTTTCCAGAAATGGCTTTCATTATGCAATTTGACTGGCCTCCTTCACAGAATTGTACAGGAATTTCACTACCACTTGGTCTGTTATTTTATTACAAGGGGAAAAAACTATCAAGCTTCGTACAGGTAGTGTGAGAAGCCCTTCTTCAAGAAACAGAGTGGCTGATTTCCCCATTGTATTGTTTAAAATATATAGTTTTAAAATAGCTATTACTTAGATTGAATTAGGTAGGATTGGCATAGTGGAGCCTAAACCATTTAAACCCTAATTCTTTCTCCCTTTACGACTCTATTCAGTTCATATTAACAAATATACCTAGCCCATGCTCATATTGTATCTTTCTTTCTTTCTTTCTTTCTTTCCCCTTTTCTTTGTAATCATTTTTTTTTAAATTCAATTAATTAGGCCTTTACATTTCCCCAGCTCCTATCCCCTGCTGCCTGTCTGCAGCCTGATTTTGTTTTGTTAAATATCTTCTGTGGTTTCAAAAGATTGCCCACATTTGTTGGCACCTTTGCTTGGTCTGCACTTTTTGGAATTTTTCTTATGAGCCAATATGGCTTACTTTGTTTTACCTAATCAATCTGTTGCAGCTCAATGGGGCAGGAAGGGTTCCTCCCACACAGATTTCCTCTGGAACTTGAAGAACTGCTACACCCAGGGACCGGATGCTACAGGGCACATATATGTAGGCTTTGCTTTAACCAGCTCAGTGAATGTACTCTAAATACCCTTCTCATTGGCTTCATGATTTCCATGCCAGTATTCTCTGAAGATGCCTGCCACAGATGCTGGCGAAACGTGAAGAATAAACTTTTCCAGAACATGGCCACATAGCCTGAAAAACCCGCAAAAAACTATGGATGCTGGCCATGAAAGCCCTTGACTTCACTCTTCTCATTGTTGTTATGTGACCTCAACGTTGACTTATGGTGCCTCTACCACAGGGTTTTCTTGATAATCTATGTTCAAAGAAGGTTTACCATTGCCTTCCTCTGAAATACAGCCTAGCCAGCATGGCATGGTGGTTTGTGTGTTGCACTACAACTCTGGAGACCAGAGTTTGATTCCTCACTCAGCCATTAAACCCATTGGGTAGCCTTGAGCAAGTCACATGCTCTCAGCCTCAAGGGAAGGCAGTCACAAACCTCTGAACAAATCTTGCCAAGAAAACCCCACAATTGGGTCACCTTAGAGTTGCCATAAGTCAGAAACGACTTGAAGGCACACAACAACAACAACCTGGTGTTTGCTGGTAGTGTCTCATCCAAGCCCTGACCATACTTGACCCTGCTTAGCTTTCAAAATCAGAATCTGCTGCTTTCAGGGTATTTAGGCAGTAAACAAAATAGGTGATGTCTAATTTCCGTATCTGAGATTGGAAAGAAATTTTATGACTCAGACTCTTTCCCCCGGGAGAATAATTGCTCTGTGCCACATGTGGGTTTGGATTACTTGTTTGGGTCATTCTGAATATATTTGCTTTATAACTAAAATTCTAAATGCACCTGCTCTTTACTAGGGGCATACCATAGTTTAGAATCACAAGGGCTTCTTTCCAAGAGGGATATTGGGGATGGGAGCATCAGGTGGATGGCTTTGATAGGAAATCGAGGCTTCGGGGCTCTTTCAGCTCTATGGTTCTTGCCCACCCAGTGCCAAATTACCTCATAAAATCCCCACCCAAAAGACCCTGGTGTGTACGTTTGAAGAGATGATCACACAAGTGCTCATTCTTATCAGGAGTCATTGCACTGAACCTGAAAAACGAACAAAGCAGCCAAAGCATACTACAAGACTTAAACACTGCCCCTTCTATCCCAGGCTCAGATAGGATCAGAGTGCCAGGGGCTTACCAAATCCTCCCAAAAACCTTTGTGTCAGATTGGATCTTTGGGAAAGCCACTTAGTACAGGGAAGGAAGTCACGGATGGAGAAATGCTAGCAAAACTGGATTAGATGAAGAACTGGGAAGCGAGTCTTCCTTTGACTAGCCTCAGTGACTGACTTCAGTGCACAGCTAATGAAGAACACTGGATGCATCAGCCTTGCCGTGAGTGTGCCAGCAGGAGACATAGTGCAGGACTCAGCAAAAGAAGTGCGTGATGCACATGCAGAGGCCATAAGATGGTGTTAGAAAGATGGCAAGGATGGAGAGAGTCATTTTAAATAAGAAACAGGGTCAATCAAAGAGCTGAAAGTCAGGCTCAAGAATCTAGCTGTCCTGTAGAGCTTCTTTAACAAGTTGCCACCCCTTTGCCTACTGCAGACAACCTGACCAGGGCAAGGATCAGCTCCATTCTCCCCACCTAAAGAAGCAGAGCCACTCTCAGCTGTCTAGCAAAAGATCCCCTACAGATAGCTCCTTCGTCCCTGTCATCCCCTGACAAAGTATGTACTTACCTGTAAAGACCAGCAGAAGTAGCTGCAAAGGCAGGCACTGGCCTTCCATCTTTGCTCACCCTGCCCCTCTGCTCTACAGCTGCCTGCTCCCTCCTGTGTCCAGCTTGAGATTTGAATCGGAATAACAGGAAGCACCTCCTTTCCTCTGACCGAGCTGGTAGCGAGAGTGCAGCAGACATGTGAAAAATGAGATTCGGGATCAAGCCCTGCTCCCAGCGAGGCTCAAGTCTCCACCCTGGCTCCCCACACCCATCCAGAGTCACCAGGACCTCTGTAACCCTGAGGCGGCCACCTCAGGTCACCCTGCCTAGCAGCCAGAGCACACTGTTCTTCACGGCACATCCACTTTACAAGGCCCAGGGTGGCTTTTGCTCAAATAATGTCCTCTTCATTTCTGTCTGCTTGGTTGTGAAATTCAAGAGAGAGAAAGGGAGAGGGAACGCAAACTGGGCAGTCTGGGCAGAGGGAAGAAAGGCCAACGCCAAGCCTTTAGGAAACAGACATGGCCTCTTCCCCACATGCACACACAACACGCACACACAGCTGCCTCCACCTCCTGTGAAAAAATCAGACATGGGACAGACAGCCCTGGGGCTCCACTGACATCTGCACAGCTCATCTGCCTGGTGCCTGGAAAGGAGTTAAGAAGACACAATGAACAAATGTGATGCAAAAAGTGCTTCGAAGTATGACATCGGTGAAGATTGGAAGGGGGGGTTGCTAGGCCTTAGTGGAGTATCTTTTCCCACATGGCCCCAGATCAGAGCCCTGACTATCAACTGATGCCTATGGAAGACACACACACCTCCCTCTTTGCTTCATAAACATTCAGGGGATAATTTTCAAATGGATGGTTTGCTTGCAAATAGGGTGGAAAAGAGTGAAGCATCCCATCCCCATATGTGGGGACCTCCCAGTTCTCCTGCCCCCCAGGGCAATCAAGATGGGGGAAGACCATTTGGGCCCTTTGGAAGCTTTTTGAAAAGCTTCCTTGTGTGGAATGGGGACAATTTTCCCCTTGGAGGGAATGTGAGGAGAAGTGGGGAGGGAGGGAAGGAGTGAGAGAGACTGAAGAGATAAGAGGGAAAGAGGAAAAATGTGTTTATTGTTCTGCTCAAAAATGTAAACAGCTTGGCAGGGGTTCCTCATCCAAATACTCTGTGTGTGTGTGTGTGTGTGTGTGTGTGTGAGATAGTGCTGCCTATCCTATCGTGTGACACACAAAGAATTGGTACTAAGTACTAAGCTTCCTTGACTACTCTCCGTCTCCTTGGTTACATCCCCATTGGAGAAATAATGTGGTTTGACACCACTTTAACCGCCACAGCACAAGGCTATGGAATTCTGGGAATGGTGGTTTGTTGTAGCCCCAGAGCCTTGAGCCATGGTGGTTAAAGCAGTGTCAAACCAAATTATTTCTCCAGTCGGGATGTAGCCAAGGTTGGTTTCGGGCCCTCTTTCCACCAGAAGGCTCCTGCCTAAGCAGTCAGGTTATACAAGGAGAGGGCAGGGTGACCAGACATCCTCTTTTTCCAAGACCTGCCCTCCATTTCAACCTTTTGTCCAGGAGGAATCTCTAAATGTCCTCCATTTGAAGCATTGGACTTACATTTAAAATATCTCTGGTGCCACAACAAACTACCATTCGCAGAATTCCATAGCCTTGAGCCATGGCATTTAAAGTGGTGTTAACCCAAATTATTTCTCCAGTTGGAATGCAGCCCTTGTATCTTCCTTTCTCTTTAGGAAGAAAGTCACTACACACTCAATTGAACTGTGCATCACTCTATTTTATCTTGGATATAATTTATAATTGATCAATGGCTCATTTATTTAAGGGGAACAGTTTTAATTTTTAGCAGGATTTGGACAAATTATTGACTTTCTTTTTGGATTAGCAATCTATCAAATTTTTGAAACCTGATTTAGTTGCAAAAGTTGCTATTTCTAGGTGAGTAAGAGAGACAGAAATTCTGGGGGAGAGGGATTACCAACCACTCATATATTTTTTAAGAAAAAAGATAGTACTGGGAGATTTTACATTACTGAAGATTAACTGAACCCATTTCAGTCTGGTTTTAGGCCAGGGCATAGCACCCAATCAGCCTCAGTCCCTCTGACTGACAAAGTACTTCACATGAAAGATGTGCTACCCTGTTGATCTGGCTGGATCTCTTTTAGTGGCTTTTCATACTGTTGATCATGGTATCTTACTGGACCGGCTCTATCAGAAGGGAGCAGGAGGTACTGTGTGACAGTGGTTCTGTCCTATCTGTGACATTGGCTGTAGAGTGTAGCATTATGGGATTCCTGTTCAGCTCATGGCTATTAAACTCTGGCGAGTCACAGGTTTCCATTTGGTCTTTTGTGCTGTTCAACATCTGTATGTCAATGAGGGAAGTCATAAGGGGGTTTGGGGTGGGATGTGATCAGTATTCTGATGACACCCAGTTCTGTTTCTCCTTGTCATTGCAGTTGGCTGAGGCTCTGCAGGTGCTGGATTAATGCCTGGATGCTGTAATGGACTGAATGAATTCCAAGAAACTGAAGCTGCATCCTGATAAATGGTAGGTCTGTGGAGTGGTGATTCTCAAGTCTAGAAATTAGTTAAGAAACTAATCCTGGGTGGGATTCCACTCCTCCTGAAGGAGCTGGTACATAGCTTGGGAGCACTCCTGATCCATCTTTGTCATTGAAGGCCCACATAGGATATTTTCAGACAGGCAAAAGTGACGGAACACAGCAGAATGCTCCCGTCAGTTCTGCGCAATTGTGCAGAGATTATCAGATGACATTGCGTGATGTCGCAATAATCCCATCATTATCCCATGAATAAAGAGGAGTCTTTGAGCCACTTTTCATTCACAGGAGTTTCCTGCTATGCTCTCATCAGTTTTGCCCATCTGTAAATCTCCATAGATTCTAGTGATCTGACTGGTGTGCCAGTTATGGTCTTTCCAGGGCAGGGATAAATTACCCATAGTTGCCCATGCACTAGTAACTTTCTGATTAGACTACTGGAACACACTCTACATGGGCTGCTTTTGAGGATGACTCAGAAGCTACAGCTACTACAAAATGCAGTAGCAAATTTGCTGGTCTGAGTACCGTATAGACAACATATAACACTGGTCCTAAAGTTGCTCCTGGTTGTTGCTGTTGTATGTCTTTAAGACGTTTCCAACTTATGGTGAATCTATCAAGGGATTTTCTTGGCAAGATTTGTTTACCATTGCCTTCCCCTGAAGCTGAGATAGTGTGACTTGCTCAAGGTCACCAGTGGGCTTCATGGACAAGTGGGGGATCAAATCCTGGTCTCCAGAGTCATAGTCCAGCACTCAAACTACTAAGCCATGCTGGCTCTCTACTGGCTACCAATTTGCTTCAGTCTAAATTCAAGATACTGGTGATGACATTTAGAACCCTAACTGGCTTGGAACTTTAGATACTTCCCAGCTGTGGTGTTCCTGATACTAGTTTTCTAAAGCCCTGCAGTTTCTTTCAAAATCAAAGACAATATTTTCAACATGCCAAGTCCAGTTCTGAACAGCAAAAACTGTGAAACATCCCTGCCCTGGCTATCTTGCTCTAAAGACTTACTGAGTACCTGCTCAGGGGGGGGACAAGCATTCCGAGTAGGGGAGGAGTGGGCAGAATCTCTTACGAGTGAATGTTTTGTGTGATGTTGCCTTGTTTTGTTTTCTGAGCTTAAGAGTTTTGATTACTTGTTTCTAATGTTGCTACTGGCTTTAAGCCGTTGGGAATAGGATGGGATAAGAATCAAATTAAATATATATGTGTGTGACCCAGCTCCTAACACCCATGTTTAGTCATCCCATCCCTGCCAGATGCCTCGTGGAGTTCATAGATTTTTTTAAAGATGCAAAACATTTTAGAGAGAAGTCTTGGTTGCATCTGTTTTTAACCTATCCAATCCCTTCCCTCATTTTATAGGTTAGGAGCTCAAGGCCAAAGGTAAAAACAAATGTGCTGCCAAAGCAAGATTTATGAACCCAGAGTTTTGGAAACTTATTTTTGGATTCCAGCTCCCAGAATCTTCCAGCCAGGCTAGGATAGTGGAAGGTGCAGTCTGAAAAAGTAACTTTCTTAAATTCTACTTTAGCCTAAGGCTCCCAGATCCAGGTATGACCGTATCCACTGTATTACACACTGGTTCTTACCTCCACAAGCTACCCGTTGCTATCCCAGTTTGGGCCTCAGTTTGAAATGAAAGCAGTCATTGGGTCACTCTGGAGCTTTTTGGACAAAATGAAGGAGAGAGCCAAGCAGAACCGAACTCTGACCAGGTCCGTTGTGGCTGGAGACAGCAGCTCTGTCCAATCCAAGTGTTTTTTCAGCTCCCTTCCCCTTTCATATGTGTGTGTGTGTGTGTGTGTGTGTGTGAGAGAGAGAGAGAGAGAGAGAGAGAGAGAGAGAGATGTATGAGTCAGAAACCACCCAGCAAGATGGCTCTCTCCCATCCCCATCACCCCAAAGCACTTTGTGTTTTCAGAGGGGTGTGTATGTGAAATGATTTTGCTCAGACTGTGTAAGCAGGCTGCTCTCCCTCCCACTCTATGGGCCACATCTGGAATGGATCATAGGTTGGATGGAGTCCAGACCTGTCAGCACCTTTGATGCTGCTTGCTGAGGTCACGGCGGCTGGATCGAAGCCTTCAGTTAAACACTTGCCAGTCACAAACACACCCACTAGAGCCAGAACATCCTTCACATTTGAAAAGGCCAGTTAGCCCATACCAGCCCTTCCTGGCAGATTCAGCTGGACCTGCAGAAGCTATCCCTCCCTCTTGCTGCATTTGCCTCTATGTCTTGTTCCTAAGCAATCATTGGGGGGGGGGGGGAGCTGTGAACAAACCTGGTGCAGCATTTCTTTCAAAATGTACACTACACCCTTCCTGGTTTGAGTGAAGGATCACAAAACTCAGACAGGGAAATGTAAATTACAGAGGCTACATCAGCTCGCAAGCAAACAAAAACAGTGCAATAACAGTTTTACTATCAACCCTCTGTATCCATGAATTCACGCATCCATGGTTTGAAAATATTAAAAAAATATATAAAGTCCAAACAGAAAACCTCCATTTTGTCATTTTATATAAGGGACACCATTTTACTATCCACTGTATTTAATGGGACTTGAACATCAATGGATTTTGTTATCCATGGGGTTTTTAGAATCAGCCTCAATGGATACCAAGGGTTCATGGTATTTCATTCAGATTAAAATCTCAAATTTCTAAATCTCAGTAAATTGGATATGCCTTTTACTCCCTGTCCTAGTTCCTCACTGTTGAAACAAGCTGTGTAATAATTGCTCACAAAATCACTGAAATAATTAAAGAACTAGCTGCCAAACATTTCAGCTTGTTTAACAACATCCCCGAGAGACAATGTATTCTCTACTATCCTTGGATTTCTCCACTGCAGTATCATTCTTATTCAACTGTGGCCCAAAAATTCAACTCATGGGAGTTATTCTGAACTGAACAGTTACAACAAAGAAAGATTTTTCTTATTAGCTTTCATTACTCTAACGTAGCAAATATAGCAAAAAAATGAAATCTATAATTTAAAAATATGTGCTTGTCTATCAGAGCCATAAGGTCCAAGACAATGGAATCTGGGCATCTGAAACATGACAGGGATACTAAGGGGATTCAGGTGTGCTCCCTGGGCTTTATTTGCTTTTAAAATGCATTTGTGTGTGTGGCCCAAAATACCATCTTAAGCCATTAGGTGGCAAACTTTCCTAACCTATGCATAGGTTTCAAGTCTATTCAGTTTGAAGTACACATCTGCTGTGAGACAGTTTACTGTTCACAAGCATGGAGTAAACAGACCCATCCCCAGGACTCTAAATATATACCAAGCCAGTGTGCATGACTAGGTATCCCGCTGGCTGTGACTTCATTCACATAAAGCAGGCACACTGTGTTCAGCTATGACATAAAGGCATAATGTTGCTTTAAGAATTTAAGTGTATTAAACTCTGGGCTATCCTGCCCCATACAAAACTGGATACTTTAACTGGTCAAGAAATGGAACAAGACAAGTTGTTGTTATTTTTAAAACAAAACATATTTATCAAGTAAATATTAAACTACAAAATAAAGAGGCAAACAATTTATATTTCATAAGCTTGTTCACAAAGATAGAAAACAGAAATTGGATAAGTTCTGCCGTCCACTCAAATGTATACATACATCTTGAGTGTTACAAAGCATATGTCATTTTTTCATCTTGATAACTCTTTTCATCTTTTCTATTTCAGGTTCAAGAATTTGGACCTAACTAGGGTGCAAGCAGTGGCTAGCAGCTTCCCTGTTAGTGGGGGCAGTGGATTCATTCCAGGTTTAACCCTGAACTTTAAAGGAGCTGTTCAAGATGCTGGGGCATATCCCACTGAATACATTTAATTCTTTTAGGATTTGGACTAAAACTGACAGCAAATCCACTACCTCTCTGGAAAGGAAGCTACCACTGGCAGAATGGCCATCTATCCTTTAGTGATGACATGTGTCTATGTCAGAAACTGGAAACCTAGGAACCACATCTCAAGTGCCAAAATCCAGTTTTGGAAGGATCTTGGGAGAGGCATCATAGCAGTAGGCAAGATTACGTATACAGTGTGGGATCAAAGCAAAATGGATGGGTCTAGATGTAATTCTAATCAGTCTAGACATTTCCACAGTAAGCATAAAAAGCAAAGTAGGAGAAGCTTATGCCGTAGGCTCCCTATCCTTGTAGTAATTAGAATGTCTTTTCAGTCCAAGTTCTGTTTCAAGACGAAGGACCAGAAGGATTGAGGGCTGTGGCCTTGAATATGTGCCTAGAATAAATACACGATGAAATAATGCTAAAGCTAAAGCTTTAAAAGCATAATTAAACAGTTATGCGAGTGGGATAAGATACAAAAAGATGCAAATCATGACCCTGACCCTTCAAAGAGCTATGTGATGTTATGCAGGTCTTCCAAGTCTTTAAAGTAATCAGTATTGGCAGACGAAAGCAATAAATCTACTTGCCAAAATTGAACAACTCAGTACAAAAGTTTTATTCTAAGGTTTAGGTTGGATTGGGTTTTTGAACTGGTGGTTCTTCAAAATTTAGGATTCTCCAGAATATGTCTATATCTTCCTCTTGCTCTTCCAAGGCCCATTTCTACTGGAAGCAACCATCTGAGTTTGCAATTTAAGGGAGGGATTGTGCAATCTGGGGCTTTTTAAAACACACACATTCAACTGAATATACCACACTGAGAAGACACATGAAGAAAGGATTGCAAGGGGAAAAGAACAGGGGAGAAGCCACAGTCCATCTAAAATCTGTTCCAGAAAACAGTTTGCACTTGTAAATAACATTTCAGAAGACCTAAAATTTAGAAAAGGTAGTTATATAAATGATGTGCTTAGAGTACTGGAAAATCCCGAAAGTAAAAAGTGGCCAATTTTGTCCACTTTCTGTGCAGCTTAATGTTGGATTAATGCTCAAAGCCCCTGATGTGACTGAAAACAATCCCGCTTTTGTGGAATTTGTCTAGTTTCTGTGCAGGTTAATTTCAGATTAATGCTCAGTGCATTTGAAAATGATCCCGCTTTTGTGGATTTAAATCTTGTTTGTGCATGGGATTTGGCCAATTCTCTCCCATGTGATAAACAAGAGTTTTCCACAGTAAAGCAGTCTGCAGTGCAGGTTCAGTCCTTCAGGCCTTGCGGAGTACGATCACAACAGAGATGGGCACCAGGCAGACAGTCAAGGAAGTCAAGATGATGACAGTTCCTAAGGGTGGCTGGGGGGCAGTGGTACTGGGGGGCAAGGAGCAGCTGGCAAAGTACTCAGCATGGATTCTCACAAAAAAAGGCATCCAGGGTGGGGCTGGACATGGGGCAGCCCATACCTTCAGCCAGCAGCCCAGTACAGAGAGCAAGTTCACCATACACACTGTAGAAAGAGAAAACAGAAGAATTGTGAAGGGTGGCACAGACAAATGCTGCTCAGTTTAAGCAAGGCCTCTTGCGTCAAACTGCTCTTTACAACTGGAAAAGGTCTCTTCTCCCTATCCATTTTCTTATTGGCATCTATTAGTTCTGCAAAACCTTTTCTGAACCCAAGCAATTAATGTTTTTATAAATATTTCTTTTGAAGCCAGGTACTTGGACTCAGGTTTGTTTTGTTTTTGAAAGCCAGGAGAATATCCGGATAAGGAAGGGTCAAAAAGTATCAACCAGTGATTTTACATTGTAAAGTGGCACAAATCATGAATCTTGATAAGCTGGCCCAATTCAGGAAGGATTTGAAGACCTTCCTGTTCCAACAGGCATTCCCCGATTAAAAATCCTGTGGGCCTCCCTCCTCTTTCGTGGCCAAGAGGAAGGGCTTTGGGGCTTTTAGCCTGTGTTTTTTATTATTGTTTATATGTGATGTATTTTGGATTTTATTGTATGTATTGTTGTTTTAAATTTTATACTGTAAGCCGCCCTGATCGAAGGAAGGTGCGGGATATAAATAAAAACTTTATTTATTATTTATTTATATATTCAGTTGTGTTGTTTGCAGTTATGTGTTTTCAAGATAACGCCGACTTACAGCAATCTTATCTGACTTAGGGCCTTGTTGGCAAGATTTATTTAGAGATGGTTTGCACTGCCTTCCTCTGAGAGTGTGTGATTTGCCCACAACCACCCAGTGGGTTTCCATGATTGAACAGCGATTTTAACTCTGGTATCGTAGAATCCTAATAATTTTTTAAAAAACACCAGCACTCAAACCACCACACTATAAAGGGTACTTATGGGAAGCATTTTAAATGCTCCAGGAATGTCTATGATGTGTCTCAAATAGATGCAAACATATCCTACACTTTTCTTGTTGTACATGAGATATATAGATAGTGGATTTATTGCATGGTGCTTTCTTAAGGATATAGCCCAGCCTCTAGTTTCTGCCTCTCCCACTATATCCCAGGTGCATCCCCGCTTCCAGGAGCGCTCTGACAGCCATTTTCTTAACTCAGAAAACTCCCAAATCTGAAAAGAACTGCAAGGAGCGCTCCTAGAAGTGGGAATGGACCCGGGATGTATTCAGGCAGCAGATTCAGTAGCAAAAGCCATCTGATAACATCAGGATGCTGCCTGAATTAGGATTTAAACTGGAGTGAGGTAAATCGATTTAATAGTCAATGCAATAAGCTCCTCAGTGTCTGTGTGTGATCTGGATCAGAAGTGCAACAGGGAGGAAAGAGTTACAGTCTTGTCGTCCACACCTTTTGCTATGGTCCTGATCTGGACCTGGAGGACCCTGCACATTCTTCAGTGTAGTAAAATAAAAAAGACATTCAGGTTATCTTTACTTTAGCCTGACTACAACTATGCTACAGGTCTGGAAAGCAGGGATGTGAGCTCTTGTTTTTTTTTTTTAAATCTAGCATATTTCTCCAGATGTGGTATGCAAGCAAAAGAAAACAGAAACACATTAAAAGCTTATTGTAGAGCAGGCTTTCCTCTTGTGACTTGCATATATATGTGTGTGCGTCCGTCTTTTGGGGAACACATGGAACAGTCTATGTCAGATTAAAGGCCTACTTAGTCCAACGTTCTGTTTCCACTGTGGCCAACCAGATGGGAAAACCACAAACAGGGCATGAGAACACCAGGTCTAACCCACCCCACTTACATTCCCCAGCAACTGGTATTATAGAAAGAATTCATCTTTGTCTACATAAAGTAATTCCAAATTTGACTAAAATGCTCAGCAATAATAAAGAAACTCCCCTTTGGAGCTAGCACATACGTAGAATTTGTGTATACGATGCCTAAAGCTTTTTGTAGGAAAAAGTTTCCAAGAAATTGAAGTAATGGTTAATATTATCATAGTTGCCATCATAATTATAATTGATCATCAATTACACACACACATATACATGCATACATACATACATATTAAATAAACCATAAATAAACAACCATAATTATCAGTAGTGTGTGTGACTCCCCTCTTTCTACCTTTGTCTTTCTGATAATTTAAGATTGGCTCCTTCATCTATTTTATTTGGTTCTTTGTGTAATCTCATTAAACAAACAAACCAACCAACCTTTTTTTTAAAAAATGAAAACCTCTTTGAAATCAGGAAGCAACCTTGCCCTGCAAATGCCTCTTACCTTCCAACTGTTTCCCAGAGACAGCGGCTGCTCTCCTCTGTAGCCACAATGGCAGCATGAAACTTGGGCCAGCAATACAAAGCTATCCAATCATAGTAGGCATCTCCACAGTCATTGACCTGGTCCTCCTCTTCAAAAGGCTCTAGCAAGAGAAGGGAAGGTCAGTCACAGGAAAATGGAAAGAAGCTAGAATGCTTTGGGTAGCCCACTACTTTGAGATACTATCGCTACAGATGAGTACCTGCTTCTGATGACCAGCCTAGAAAGACTAGGGTTAGAGGCATTATAGCCAGCTCAGTATATTATGTCTGTATATCTTTACATGTGACATTCAAATTACCTTTGATCCTTTCTTTTATTAACAACACTAGAAAACAGCATTCTGGGGTGAATGTACAGCACAGGTCTCAACTCCAGTTTGAGCTATTTCTGCTTGGGTTTGACTTCTCTGAGGCCACACACATTATTGTTTTTAATCCAATTTAGAACCAAGACAACAAGGCTCTATCAGAGCTCGTAAATTAGCTTAAGGGAATGTATCCACTGTGGTCATGTGTTGGCTATATCAGATCATTTTGCTCACATTGGAGTGGAACTTGTGGCAGCCACAATGTATTGATTTATTTGGTTTCCTACTTGCATGTGCTTATTCACATATCTGCAGGGCTATCAAAACATCAGTTAAAGGCAAGTAAGCAATTGTGGGTGTGCAGAACTGTGGATGCATGGAGATTCAAAGTTTTGCAGACATTTGACATAAAAACAAAACAAAAAATGGTGAGGGCTCCCTACCACTATAGATTCCAAACAGGTACATGATCTCATGTGGCAGGAATGATCAGATGACCCACCAGTGATCCCACAAAGGTAGACCACCTCCTGACACCTCCCTAATCATTCCTTCATCCTCTCCCCCTAATTTCACACCATCCCAAACCAAGTGGCAAGATGCACAAAATAATCCAGGTCTCATTTTTAGTTTTTAGGCATAGAAAAGACATAGGCTGGAGATACTCATCAGAATGGGATGAGTATCATGTGCCATGCTAGGAGTGATGTCAGGATAAGGTTGCATTATTTTCTCCTGGATTATTCAGATATAGTTTTAGATTCTAATAAATGCAGGCATTATATTTGGACAGGATGCACAGAAAGATCTAAATCATCTATAAGATCCTCTAACCACATTCAGCATATATGCTTGTCTGTTTCCACTGGCTAATTTATGCTATAGTAAATAGGGGCAACAGGACCTGTTCCCACATGTGATATTATTTCCTGCTTCCTTTAAATGTCAACAACATTCAGATGTGGCATACTGAATACTGTAGATACTACAAAGCTTAAGGTAGCGTCTCTCGTAGTGTTTAAGTTATGTCTACCATTTGTTGAAGCAGAAGAGAATTCCAACACAAATTCTAGCAAGTTTAAGTTTTACACTGGCATAATTTAGAGGACACAATGAAGAACAGTGTGGAAATACACCAAAATAAACCATTTATTTATAACAATATACTTTGTGCCCTGTATGAAAAAATCATAGTAGAACAGAGGAGCCTCAGAGCTTGCAAATTTACTTTTTAAATGTAATTAATTATGTTTTTCATTAGAGAGTCACCACCAAAGTTATTGTCATTAATTTTTGCAAAAAATTAATAACAGTAACTTGTTTTGTTACTCACTAAGTTATTTATTGCTTGTTTATTTCTTGGGTGGGAGACTTAATAAGAGTCACATGCATGTGAAAAATTCTGCTGAAATGAAAACATGGTTTGCTACATCCAAAAAGTGAAGGTATCCCCACTAGCTGTTATTTTGAAACTGTAACCTTATATATCCTTATTATCCAAAAATAATTAGTTACAGGTAATTGTCCTGCTTGTAATTCGTTCCTTGCAAGTTCCAAGCACAGGTGGAGATGAAGGCTGAACAGACAATTTTGGAATGCAGTTCTCATAAGCCAGCAGTTAATAGCATATAATAGGATTGGGGTCCAACATTAGGGTTCTTATGCAAAACTTTTAAGGTAAGATCCGGGAAGAGAAGATTATTACTCACCTTCTTCCTCTGGATACATGTAGGAAACTAGAAGAGGAAGATAAATGTTAGTCTATGAAGGGCAGAGGATGTGTTAAGAATAATAGAGCTGATTTAGGGACAGACACTTTGTCTCAACATTTAATTTCTTGCGGAAAAGTACAATATATTTAAAGGAGATAGAGGAACTGTCAGGCCTGTTTATCTCCTTTGTATATTCACAGTAGGTTAAGTTTAGGTTACTTACTCATGGCTAAAATTTCATTTATTTCAGTCAGTCTACTCTAATTATTACTAAGTCTGTACCCAATCAATTCTGTCCTCTAACTATTGGTTTGGGGAGCTGACAAAGGTTAAGAGGGAAGGATTTCACACGCTTCATCTTTCCACCATGTAGCAGAATGATTATACTATACAGTATTTGTACCATAATACACTACAAGAAGCCTAAATGTTGTCCCTCAGCATCTCCCTAAGAAGACATGACAGAGACCTTTCACACCACACAGTTTTGGTGCTATTATTCAAGTTTAACTGCCATGGCAACATCCTATAGATTCTTGGGGTTTCCAGTTTAGAGAGGGGTAGAACTGCCAGCCAGTGCTTTAGTAACTCAGCAAACTACAAATCCCAGGATCCCATATGATGCATGTGTGGTGGTTAAAATAGGATTTAGTGCTGTAATAATGCAATGTGAAAAGGCAGAATGGGATTATCCTGGCTCAGATTTAAGATCTGCAGGGACAAACATCTCAGGGGCAGGGTGCAATCTGAAAATTCAGGAATCTGAAAAATCCTCTTAAAACCATTCATGTTAGTGGCCATCAGAACAACTCAGGCTAATAAGCTCTGCAGTTATTTTACATGTTGTGCAATTGAATTTCTTCCTTTTCTTCTTATCTAAAAAAATGTAAATATGTGTATACCCTCCTCCACAGTGCTCAGCGAGTAATTTATAAAAAATCTATTCCTCTTCTTAAACATATTTTTGTGTAAAGGAAGAAGCCAGCAACTACCTTCCTTCCCAAGGCAAATACCCCATGGTTGCGAGACTCCATTATACTAGTTATAGGGCTACAGACTTTATCAACCTGGCAAAAAAGATGCTCCTATCAATATTGCACGATCCCGGGATTATTATCACATGCAATACTGTGATTATCCCACAATGATCCCATTAATAAAGAGGAATGTTAGTGCTGCTTTTTATTCACAGGAACGAATAAAAAGCAGCACTAACATTCCTCTTTATTCACAGGATAATCGTGGGATAATTGTGATGCCGTGTGATATCCTGTGATCACACAATATTGATGGGAGCATCCCCTTATGCTGCTGTCTTTTTTTCACGTGTGATAAAGTCCCATGACTCTACTCCAACTGTCATGGCAACAACCTACAGTACCTTAGGATTTGTAGTTTAGGGAGGGGTAATATGGCATAGTGGCTTGAATGTTGGACTACAAGTCTGGAGACCAGGGTTCAATTCCCAGCTCATCCATGATACCCGCTGGGCAACCTTGGGCAAGTCTCATGCTCTCAGCCTCAGGGGAAGGCAATGACAAACCTCCTCTGAACAAATCTTGCCAGGAAAACCTCATGATAGTGATAAAATATCTTAACATTGCCATAATTCAGGAATGACTTGAACACACATAACAAATTTAGAATTCTCAGCCAGAAAACAATAGTGCCTCACTAAATTACAAACCCAGGATTCCATAGGATGTTACTTTGACAATTATGTGGAATCATAATGCTATAACTATGTCAAAGGGACTGAATTTTAAAACACAGCCAGTTGTGGAATCCTTTGCAATTTAAAAGGCAGGGGTCAGGCATGAAGAAACAGGGAACTAAAACATTTCTCCTGCTCCTAACTCAATGTCTCCATTAGGAATCTATTGTTTCCTTAGGTGGTGTAATAGTACTACATTTTCTTTTTGGGATTCACCAGTCTTTCACAGCTCCTTGGCAGGTAAAAATTCAATAGGTGAAGCTTTTTATCTGGAGACAACAAAAATACTGTAGCTGCTAAACTGCTTGCAGTACAGTTTGTGTCTTTGGTCATTCATTATCTCAGTTTATACTCTGCTTTTCCATAATATAGTGCAGTTATATTATATTATATTATAAAATTATAGCCTTTCTGCCAACACACACTCAAACATGCACATGTACATACCCTTCCAAGCCTTGCCTGTGTCACCTCTATAATGTCACAAGAGCCCGTCCTGTGATTAAAGTCAGATTGTGGGACCCTGGAGCAGTTGTATGTATAGGGGCCCTTTTGTGCTATTTGCAAGGCCCAGGCATAGAAATTAAAGTGAATCAACAATAAATAAAATACAAAGCGCAACAGTGGTTGTTGTTGCAACAGACAGCAGCACAAAGGTCTCATGGTTAAATCCATTTTTGGTTCAGCAACTTTGGTAAGACTAGTGACTTGATTCCATAGTTTTCAATCCAGTTATTCAAATAACACTTAAAATGTTGGTAATAGCAGGAAATTCTGGAAACAACTAGGGAAAAGAAGGAAGCAGATTACGCTTTTTTGACTTAGCCCTGGGTCCCTAGCCATTGGAGACCTGGTGCAAATGCTCAACTTGAACCACTGATCATCTGGCCCTGTCTGTGATGTCACATTAACCTAAGAGATGGGAGAATAGCTCAGGGAAAAAGAAGGAAAGACAATAGTATACAGTACATTCAACACAATCCTGCCTTGCTGGTTCCTAACATACAAATATAGGTTTCTCTCTTACTTTCATCTTCAAGATCACTGTAGGTCAGGTCTGTGCATCCTGAAGAAAATAAAAGAAAGTTTGGAGCAAGGACAATGAAAGAAGTTTACACACACACACAAAACTTACTTAAGGCTCTCCCAGTAGGATCCCTGCCAATTCATAACAGCTCAGTCTGTTCCTTCCTTGTGGCTGTTTGTGCAGCTGCTGGAAGGGCAAGGGGCTCTCTTCCTCCTCTTGTTTGGGTTGCTTTGAAGCCTGCTCTAGTGACAACAGGGGGCTTCCTTGCCCTTCGCTCTGCCCTACTTGTGACCCCAGACCCACAGCAAATGATCCCCCAAGGCAAGCTAACCTGGAAGGTGGTGGTGGCATCCACCAGGTGTCCGTAAGCTCAAGGGGTTCCTGAAGCCAAGGTGACTTTATGGTTTGTAGTGATCTAATGTAATTGGGTCCAGAAATAGGAAACCAATAGTAAATGTAATTGGATCCAGAAATAGGAAACCAATAGTAAATGTACCGGTGCCAAGTAAAATAGCCTGGCAGATGTCAATCCAATTCCCAAAGATAAATAAAATGACTTTACAAACCACCATTCTCTATGTTTGTTGTTGTTGTTATTATTATTACAGTTATGTTTATTTATATCCCGCTTTCCTCCCGGTACAGGGGCTCAAGGCGGCATACAAATTTAAAACAGTCCAAGTTAAAACACTATAAAACCTGCAAAATCCAAATTTAAAAAACAAACAATTCCAACAATTAAAAACATTACATTATTAAAAATTAATGTTAAAAACTCGTTAAAAACAAAACAGCATCCCTGTCATGTGAACGCCTGGCGGCATCGTGTATAAGCAATTCAAGTTCACACATGCAAATGAGGGAAACCTCCATTGAAGAAAACATTTTTGCAGTCAGTTGTTCCAAATGTGTGCTACTTTGGAATCAAAGCTAATGACTTTGTAGGATTCCAATCATACAATTTTAATTTAACACATATCATATATAAGTTTCCAAGGTGTCATAATTGTCACCCAAGTAAAGATGGTAGCAATTAGAGTACTGTAAATGCAGTAGCAAAATAATTATCATTTACTATACTGGACTCTTGATAATTCCTGAGGGTGCTTAACTACATAGTAGTTGTGGTGGTTGAATTTTGCCAGATCATTTCAAGGGTTTGTTCAGTCCCCCCGATTAATCTCAAGAGGAGGCTGAAAGAATGCTCCCCTCCAAGCACACAAAAAACACACACAAAAACCCATGAGGCTATCTATAACTTACAGTAGAATATAAAGATATAGCCGTGTTAGTTAGTAGAGAGATGCACCAAAGAAAGAAATTGGCAGCATGCGCTTTCATAGACTTCAATCTACTTCCTTAGATGCATTTGAGGAAGTAGACTGAAGTCTACGAAAGCTCATGCTGCCAATGTCTGTCTTTCAGTTAGTCCCAAAGGTGCTACAAGATCTCTCTACGTACATATAACTTACAGTGTTTACCTACATTCAAAAGGAAACATGAGTATTACTTCTGACCAATTAAATAACTAACTACTGTAGTTTGCAAGAACTAACCAAAGGAGTTTGGCTTACCTGTGTAGAAAAGTAAAACTATGGTAGAAAACAAGAGAGGATACTGGCGTTTAAAAGACATTCTTATCATCAGGTTTAGAGAGAAATATAGCTTCTCTCTCTCATATATGGTTCTCTGAGACCCCTATAGCCTGCATGTTTTAGTTAGGCATTTGGCAATGCTTCAGCCAATAAGAGGGAATTTTTCATCCTTGGATGTGGGTCTAATGAAAACAAGACCATTTGTTGTACACTTGAGAAATGTACATACAGGTCGAGTCTTCCTTACCCAAAATGCTTAGGACCAGAAGTATTTTGGAATTTGGATGTACTTTATTTATTTATTTATTCCAGAATACACATATTTGCATTTATGTACATGAGATATTTTTGAGATGGGACTCAGGTATAAACAAACAAAAAATCATGTATATACCTTATACACATAACCTGAAAATAATTTTACGTAACATTTTAAAAATAATGTTGTAAATGAAATAAAGTCTGTGTACCATGAACCATCAGAAAGCAAAACTGTCACACTACCTCAACCACCCACAAAAAAAGTGTTGGTTTTTGGAATATTTAGGAATTTCAAATAAGGGAGACTCAACTTGTATTGTGAAATAACAAGCAAGTGGCATGAATGAATGAATGGGTGTAGGTTAGGGAGAGATTCGGGGGTTTCAAGCCCCTAATTTCAGCAGTCTGGATTGGTTATGGTAACTTTCTAAACTTGTGTCTCCACACAAGTTTAGAAACTGTGATATTGTTTATAATCACCAGGGTGAGCCTTGCATTTTTATCCCAGTTCTAGGCTGGAAAGCTTTACAGGCCTCAGGGCACATGTACTCTTTGAACAATTGAAAATGTTCTACAGATACCAAAATCCAACATAAAATTAGGCATGCTTAAACAAATTGTGAACTTCTCACATAAATCTGTATTGGATTATAGATTATCATTTTGGGTTATTTTTTATTGGATTATCTTTAATTTCACAGAGACTTCTGCGGTATGCTAGTTATAAACCTGGTACTTCCTTCCGTTGTCTATCCAAGATACTATACAACTATTTTCCTCTCTAGCTGTGAAACCAAAAGCATACTGTAAATGTGTCAACCACAATTTTTATGAAACATACATTATTATTGTGAAGTCGAAGGGTTCCATGGGCGGCATCCATGGTTTTTTGTGAGGGTTTTGGGCTATGTGGCCATGTTCTAGAAGAGTTTATTCCTAACATTTCTCTGAAGATGCCAGCCACAGATGCTGGTGAAACATCAGGAATAAACTCTTCTAGAACTTAGCCAGAAAACCCCACAAAAAACTATACATTATTATTATTATTGCTTAGACTTGAGTCCCATCTAGGGTTGCCATAACCCTCCTGCCGGCGGGACATTCCCAGTTTTTAACCACTAGGGGGCATCCCTGCACGGTTTCCTCCTTGACTCAGGTTTGTCCTGGGTTTTCGTGTTGCCAATCTGGTGACTTTCACACCAAAATGGGTCCTTTTCAGAGCCTTTGGTGTGATTTTGGTGGTTGGTTTTAATTGTATTTTTGAGAGTTGAAATAAGTTCCAGTTATTTTTATTCAATTAGGGCTACGTTTTATTGCCATATTAACATTACAGGGACTTTTCAAGGTTTTTGACTGAATATTTGATGAGATATGGGGGGGGATTTGGTGAGTTTTGGCCAAATGTTTGGGGAATTATCTTGGAGGCTTGTTGGCAACAATTGTTGCCAGACTCAGGAAGAGGAGCACCTCCTTTGTTTGGTCCACTCCCCACGTGGACCGGTCCCAGCAAGGCAGCAGAGGGGAGAGGGCCATTTCCTTTGGCACCGAGGCGAGGAGGAGGAGGAGGTGCATGGCCATTTTCAATACAGTATTGATTTTGCCCCTGTGTATTTCTTCTAACTTTGACTGCCAGGGCTCAATGCTCTGGAATTCTGGTGTCTGTGAGGCATTTGGCCTTCTCTGTCAGAGAGCTCTGGTGCCAC
>NC_056527.1:81543751-81608003 GCF_019175285.1 Sceloporus undulatus | reverse complement strand
AACCGGTTCCAAACCGTGTTATTCCCCCAATGTGGATGCCTGGGGGGTGAGGGGAGGGTTTGGGGGCTGTGATATATATCTTTGCCTTCCTTACAGCTTTATAAAACTGCACAGGGGCTAGTATTTTAAAATGGCTTCTCTTAGTACAGAATAATACTGTATTAGGAAGAAACAGGGATAGTTTCTCCTTGATCAAGCTCCTTGACAGCTTCCATCCTTTCACCCTCTTTGTTCAGCCTCTCTGGATGCAGTACCAAGAGCTTGGGTCCAAAACACACTGCAAATCATCATCGTCATCCTGGTTCAACCGCCCTGGCTCAGTGCTAGGGAATCCTGGGAATGGTCGTTGGTTGTGGCACGGCGTCTCGCACAATGTAGATCTTGTAGCACCTTCTTTGAGAGGGACTGAAAGAAAGAAGTTGACAGCATGAGCTTTCCTAGACTTCGGTCTACTTTCTTAGATGTGTTTAGTATTCTTATTATATTATATAGAGAAGTCTTATAGCACCTGTGAGACTCACTGAAAGAAAGAAATTGGTGGCACGACCTTTCCTAGACATCAGTCTACTTCCTCCAAATGCATCTGAGGAAGTAGACTTAAGTCTAGGAAAGCTCATCCTGCCAACTTCTTTATTTCACTTAACCTCAAAGGTGCTACAAGATCTCCCTACATACCGATTCTACAGACTAACACAGCTATAACTTTGAATTCTACCATTGACTCACAAAACTACAATTCCCAGAATTCCCTGCCATTGGTCCAGGGCTGTTAAAGCGGTCTCAGACTGGACTATCTCTGCACTGTGTAATAAATTAATTAAGGAAGGTCAAAGGAGAAAGTGCAAAAGCAGGCTTAATGCTGGACATAAAGAAAACTAAAAACCAATGATCCTGGAGGACCTACATGCATTCAACCTAAACAGTGAGAACATTGTCATAGTTAAAAAGCTCCTGTATCTTGGTTCAAACATCCATCAGAAAGGAGACTGCAGTCAAAATACCAGAGGAAGATTAGGAATGGGAAGGGCAGCCATGAAAGAATTAGAAAAGGCCCTAAAGTGTATATACTGTATATGCAACTGAGCACTAAAGTTAGAATCGTGCATGCCATTGTTTTCCCCATCACTATGTATGGATGTGAGATATGGGCAGTGAAGAAAGCAGATAAGAAGAAAATCAGTTTATTTGTGTTGGAGAAGAGTGCTGAGGATACTGTGGATGGCCAAAAAGACAGACAAGTAGCTCCTTGAAGAGACCATGCCTGAAATCTCCCTGGATATCAGGATGACCAGACTGAGCTGTTGTACTTGGGATACATCATGGGAAGGCGTGAATCACTAAAAAGACACTAATCCTGGGAAATGTGGAGGGAGGTAGAAAAAGAGGAAGACCACACACTAAGATGGATAGACTCAAGAAGATCAAGGGTATGAATTTGCAGGACCTAAGCAATGCAGTGGAGGATAGGGGGTCTTGGAAATGTCTTATCCACAGGTTGCCATGACTTGGGGTCAACTCAAAGGCAGCTAACAACAACAGCCCGTGATGTTTGGGACTGTGAGGTGCAGCCCTTCAGAGTCAAAGATGTTTTTGGCAGGGTTGCTCCCAGGCAGTCAGTAGGGCCAAATTTTGTTGCATTTCTCATGACAGTCCTACAAATTTATTACGCAGGTTTAAAATGGCTCACCTGGCTTTCAGACCCGCAGCAAAAACATACTCAGAAATGGCGTTCCTCTGTGTGTAAACTTTCTTATTAGGGTCATGTTTGACAACATAGTTTGTCTGGGAGGCAGAGGGTCAACTTAGAGGGATTTACAGCAAGATGTCCAATAGATATGAGGTACCTTCTGTTTTGGTTGGAACCTTAACTGAAACAGACCCTGTAATTTGTAACCTCATGGAAAGGTCCTCATGGAAAATACCTTAAAACACAGAAGTATTTTCAAGCAGGAGGATTGGACTTGTTTGGGCTTTACAGATTGCGCCTGTCTTGCTGAGTAAGAGAAGATTAAAAGAATATCTTATATGTTCATAGTTCTTCCAGAAAAGAAGAAATAGAGATCCTTCTTGACGCTTCTTGCTCTGAAAATCATGATTAGATATATAACATTTTGCCTTTGGGAGGCCATAGTGTCTTCCTATGGTATTCTTGTCCATTGGAGTTATTGCCTCCTTGATTTATTCTACTGTAGAGAAATGAATAATGACATCATCACCTTAAATTAGTCATTAATCACATGCATCCATTACATGCGCAAACTATAAAGGTAAAACCTAATTCTGATTGCACCCTAGAATCCCCATTTACTTCAAGTATGTTGGGTTTTTTTCTGTTTCAGTGACGTTGATGATTCTGGTCGTGGATTAATGACTCATCCAATGTAAGATAAACCTTTCTCAGCTTCACTGTAATAATACAAGCTGGTATGAATACTGTATGTCACATCATGAGAATGCAAAATTTGGGGAGAGGGGGTTAAAATTAAAAAAATAATTAGGTAAGAGGACTGAAAGTAGGAACAAGGCCTCATAAAATATGAAAAATAAAGCACTGACCAAAATATGTAGTGCTTAGGGCTTTGAGGATGTTTCCCTCCCCTTTACCTGTGATTAGCAAGACAAGCAAGTAGGCTAACATTCAAAACTGATACTGGTCACAAAATGTAGTTTTTTCTTCAGGGGTAGGCCTGGTTATTTTTTTAAGCTAAGTTCACACAACCTGATTAACCTCCATGGTTCAGACAGTTCTTCTTCATCTTCTTTCTCTCCAGGAAAGTAGAGATTCCAGCCCCACCAACATCAAAATGTATCCATTACTGGAAAAGGAAAGTCAAGTCAGAATACATGCGCCTTAGGCAGCTCAAGAGACTTCAGGCAAACATGGGAGCCAAGGTAAAATATAGTTGACCATGGGTAGAAATACTGTCTGTAAGGGATGGGCAGGCAGGTAAGCCCCAAACAGATGGGTTTAAAAAGCTGGCTTTCACACAACTTGGAGGCGTGGTGTTTAGATGATGCATGCCCCCAGCCTGTGTGGAAGCTATGCCAGGGATGTTCCTGGGCCGCCTAAGATAACCCAAACCTGCCCCCAAAAAGGAGCTGATCTTTTCCACTCATTAGCACGGTTCATTTGGGACCACGGCAGAGGCTGGCATCAGGACCGTGGCGTGTGGTTGCTGCAGTCCCATGGCACTCTGGACAGGAGAGATCTCTGGCCACTCCTTCCTGCCATCTGCTTCCCCTCCCCAGTGACTGAAATTTCTACCTTACAGTTAGCTTTCTTTTCCTCCTGGAGGACAAGAAGCTTAATAAACTTTGGAAGAGCAATTTATCTATCCCTCCCCTACTCTCATGCCTAGTTCTCAGTGATTCAAATAACAGTTGAGATACATCTGGTAGAATAAAACCAGCCCTAGACAATTTCCATCCTGAAACAAAGGACAAGATAAAGACCTGCCCATTATCCTACAGAAGCCTATTGCACTGGTGGTTGACTCTTACTTCAGTACTAGGGATGGAATAGAAATGTCAACCTCATCTGAAGGCAACAAGGTAGCTTAGGGGACACAGGTCAGAATGAATACATCTATCTGGAGGGGAATAGCCAGGTGGCTCCTTGTGCTTCATCCACACCATCCATCACCTGCTGCCTCAGGGAACCACCTCACTGGTGCAAACAGTCTTGGCCAGAGAACCAGCAAAAATAACAACAAAAATCTTTTGGCTTCTTAAAGACTGATTTATTATGGCACATGCTTTTGGGATCCAGGTGGCTTTAGTTCACACTTGTTTATGCCATAAATTCTTAGCATTTGGTATGTTAGTAGACTCCTAGTTCAATCTTCAGAGATAGACTTAGGCATTGCACAATCAAAACAGAGCTGCAGGGAAGGTGACTTGAAAAACAGAATGTAACATTCCCATCTGAGATAAAAACCAAACTGATTTCCTAATAGGGGTGCCTAGCCGAGCATGTTAGATAACTTCTGATGTAGAGGCAAGCACTTGGTATTATAGATTATTTTGATATAGGTGGGATGAATCTTAAGATGAACTAGCACAAAAATACTGTAAACTGCATCTTTGAAAATCTGCCTGTGTATATGCAGAAGATTATTAATACTCCTTTCTCAGACTCAGGGACAACTTCTGTTTGCTGAGTTCTTTAAACATACTTCGAGATGAAAAGAAGCTCTTAAACATCTTAGAATTGTGAGAATGATGGTCCAAATATTTTTTTCTTCCCCCCCCCCCCCAACCATAGGCTTTGTTTATATCTAACTACGCAAAGGTTCAAGAAAAGATAAACATTCTTAATGATGATTGGAAGAAGCTTAGAGTTCAACCTATTCAGTCAATGAAGCTAGTTGGTGGACATCCTTTTCTTAAACAGGTACGTGAAGAGGGAAACCTATTGATCTATATAAGGACTCAAGGCAGCTAACCAGTTAAAAACAATACAATAGCATTAAAAAAAATAAATGCAAAGTTTAAAAAATTAACAGTTTAAGTTAAAATATTTATACATTAAAAATATAAAAATGTATTAAAAACAATATGCAAACCTTGACATCTAACTTGCACAGCATTTGAAAGCCCGACCGTCATCAGTTTAAAAAGCCTGATGGCAGAAAAATGTTTTTACCTGTGCCAAAAAGAAGAGCATGTGCCAAAAAGAAGAGCCTTTCTAGGGTGGGAGTTCCAGATCCTAGGAGCAGGCACCAATTGAGCCTGAGACAGAGGCCTTTCCGGATGACCTTAACACTCTAGTGGACTCGAATATATGCCCCCTTGGTGGGATGTAGTGTATACTCTTTTCACAGTAGGTTGAAAAAAGGGCTGTTGAAACTTGGAGTGCATCTGCACTGCAGAAATAATCCAGTTTGATACCACTTTAACTGCCGTGGCTCAGTGCTAAGGAATTATGGGATGTGTAGTTTGTTGTGGCACCATAGCTTTCTCACAAAACTACAGTCCCCAGAATTCCATAGCATTGAATCCTGACATGTAAAGTGGTGTAAACCTGGATTATTTCTTCAGTGCATATGTAGCCTCTATTCGTGTATTTTGTCTCAGATACACAAAATATTGGCCCAGAGAGATTCTTAGCCTATATTTATTTCAGTTACTAGCCCCTACAAATGAAGAAAAAAAATCAGATGTGGCTTTACATATTTATATATTTATTTACATCTCATTCCCCCCCACACACACAATTGAAACTTGAGGTGACATACAAAAGCCCACTCCTATCATGAACTGATGATATAGATAACAGATCATCTTTAAAACACAATGAATATTTTTTTGTTTTTTAAAAAATTGTCAGGAGCAGCTTTTAGGTTTATAGTAGATTGGCAAGCAGCAATAGCATAAATTAACAGAAGGACTTCCCTGTACACAACCAGAACTTTCATCTTTTGCAACTTTGTCTCTCCATAGTAGTCCCATTGTGTGTATAAATTTCTATTTCCTCTTGTTTTCTTTAGTCCCTCTGTATTCATTAAAACAGAGTGAGGGAAAGTCTATGGACTGTATACAGACTGCAGGGTCATTTTGAGGACTCCCAAGCCCACTGATGGCCTGATACAAAAATATATATATGAGAAGGGGGACACACAAAATTGTCTTTTCCAAGAGGGGCAGTTTTTGCATTTAAGAGGTCACAGCTACTCGCCTTGACTTAAAAAAATACTAGAAGTATGTCTGGACACTAATGTTTTTATTTGTTTTTTGTAATTTTGTTAATTTGGGTTATTTTTAAAACTGATGCAAATCACTGCAGATGCTGGAGGTGAACATGGCAACTCCTGGCCTGCCAAGAGTAGTTCACTTCTACACTAGAGACTTGAAAGGAGTACCACCAAGCTCATGGATTAGGATAGGATCATAGTCTATGGCAGTATTCAGACCTGAAATCTTTCAGGTAATACACATTAGCAGCTCTGACCATATTAAGGGTGAATAGTATTGGCTATTTATTACAACCAGCCCTTACACCACTTTGATTAGGTGTCAGAGTTTGAAGGTCAGTGACTTGAATCCTCTGTAGAAGTAAAGCAAGTGGATCTCATGCTCAGAGAATTCTAAAATCTGCATATCACTAATGAGAAAGCCCCCATCCTGCATATTTCACGGGGTCTTGGAGCAGGACTCCTCACAGTAACTATAGCATGTTGGTAGGTTTGGATTTGTGATGATTGGTCTGATATATTAATCCCAACTGCTCAGGGATTGAGAGGTAAGAACCAGCGCTTTCAGTGTAACTGTAGAAGCAATGTATTTGAGGAGCTGATGTAATTTTGATGTAATATCATTTAGCAAATGCTTTTTCCAACAACGTGGCAGTTCTTGAAGCCTCCCTGAGGAAGTGGCCCCTGTCCATGACAACTAACACGCATCATGTTTGTTTGTTTATTGGATTTATATCCTTCCTGTCTCCCAAAATGGGATTCAAGGCAGCTTACAATAATTTTAAAAGGATACAGTTGGCTCTCGATATCTGACTTGCCATCAGCACATTCAAGCATCTCTGGATGGCAAGCCCACATTGTCCCCAATGGTGGTGCATGCATGTGGCCACGCTGCAGATAAGGACTGCCCAGTTGTCCTGGGGCAGTGCGTGCACATGGATGCACTGCCATTAAGTCCCATTGTCCCTAACACAGCTGTGCTGCCACTGGGAACAACGTGGGCTGCCCCTAATGGCAGTGTGACCATGTGCACACTGCCACCATTGAAGTTCTGTTGTCCCTAATGGCAGTGCGGCCATATGCACGCACCACCATTAAGCACAATGGAATTTGAACATCCGTGGATTTTGGTATCCACAAGGAGTCTAGAACAGATCCCCTGCGGATACTGAGGGCTGACTATACAACTAAAACATTACAAAAGTTAAGAATTAAAATTATATTAATATTAAAACATAACATTTGAAAAACACAGCATAGTTAAAACCATTTCAATAAAAAATTAAAAACAAAATATTAAAAACAGCACACCAGTTACACATGCTACATAAGTAAAATTCACACTTCAAATGCTTGCCTAAATAACAATGTCTTCAGCTGCTGTTGAAAAGAGGTTAGGGAAGGGCCTGACTTGTTCTCCTATGGAAGGGAGTTCCACAATTGGGAAGCACCCATAGAGAAGGCTCTCTCCTGAGTCCTCACCAACTGTGCCTACAAAAGTTATGCTCCCATTTGGAAAGTGTAATGGAAGGGATCATCATGTTTAACAAAAGCAGTCCTGTTTTGAAGGGCCAGTGTGGATATCCATCTTTTCTTACAAACTTTTCTCCCTCCTTCAGTGCACAGTTGAGAGTACGTTCCCCAATTGGAATACACAGACCTTGTTTATGAGGACACTGAACACCGTAGCCCTGGTGCCTATCATGTACTCCTGGTCCCCCCTCCAGCAAAATTTCATGGTAGGTGACCAGCTGCCGCAATTAACATCTTGAATATTAATTCCTCCTCTGAACCAGGATCTCAGGGGTTTGTGTGTAGTTGGGGCTGGTGCAGAGGGGTTTGCTTGCATATTACTCAGCCTTTTTAAAAAAATTATTTTGATTCTTATTCCTTATTTGCTACTTCTGCTTATGAATCTGAAATAGATAGTATCTGCCCCTCTCCCAGTAGATGTGTCTGATTATGCTGTGGTAACGGGACTGCTTCCCAGTGTAGCTGGTTGGCTAGTGTGTGTTTGTCTGTCAATCCCAAACATAGCTGTCAAAGCCAATTGCTGCCGCGCATTGGGGGTGGGCGAGTAGGAAAGAGGAAGATCCATGGGATGGCACCATGAGTCCTGGTATCTCCTAGTCAAGTATCCTGCTTTCTCACAGTGGCAACCACATAGCACTGTTGTTGTTGTCGTCATTGTTATGTTACCTATGTCCTTATTTGGGACTCAAAATGGCTTACAACAGTTAGAAATCTAAAAAAACCCAAAACCAAATACAAAAGTTAAAAATATCGTTAAAATGCTCACAAAATTAAAATCAGTTAAAAACATAAAGAAAAAAGGACAAATATACAAAATGCAGATACAGTACAGCATAAGTCTGCAAGGCTCAGTCCCCTTGAGCAGCATTCAAATCCTTGTCAAAATAAGAAAAGTCTTAAGCTGCCTGCAGAAAGATAGTAAGGAACATCCCAGTCTAACCTCTCACGGAAGGGAGTTTCAGTGGGAGCAGCTACTGAGAAGGTCCTCTCTTGTACTGCCACCAAGAGTGGTGGGATAAAGAGAAGGCCTTTAAAACACAGGCAGGCTCCTGTGAGAGAATACTGTTCTTCAGATAACTTTAACGGTCATAACCAAGACATTGAATTTTGCCCAGAAAATTACAGCAATGGTGTTATGTACTCCTTATAGCCTGCCCCAGTTAACAGTCTTGCTGCAGCTCTTTAGACAAGTTGAAGTTTCTGAATACTCTTCAAAGATATTCCCATGGAAAGTGCATTACATAACCCAAGCAGGATGTAACTAAGGTGTGTATCACCATGGCCAGATTCAACATCTCTAGGAATGAGTGCAGCTGACATGCAAGCTTACATTTTGGGAAACTAGTATTTAAAGGCAACCACTGATACAAATCTTATATGTTAGTTGCACTTGAAAGAGAAATACACTACTGATGTATTAGAGAATGAAGATGCCTCATGGCTATCCCTATAAAGCATTCCTAAACTGCAGCTCTGGAAGATTAGTTTAGTTTTTCCCTCAGGTGAACTGGGAAAAGTAATGGACTGGAGGAATTGTCGCCTACTGATGAACAGAATCTTATTCCACGGCGCCAGTTTAAACCAGGCCTACCTTCTTCAACTTGGTGTCCTTCAGGTATGTGAAACTACAGCTCCCATCACTAGCAGTCCTGGTTGAGGATGAAGGGATTTGTAGTCCAACATATCTGGAGGGCAGTTGATTAAGGAGAGTAAGAGCAAGAAAAGTCCCTGTGGGATCTCATTAAGGCAGCCACACAATTTGCCATTTGCAGGCTCCCCTGATGAGTGGACAAGGGACAACCATTTGCCTCTCTCAGGCTGTGTCTGCCCTATTTTCAGGTGGAGGATGAAACTGTTCTGTGCAACATCCCTTATATGGGAGATGAGGTGAAAGAGGAAGATGAAACTTTCATCGAGGAGCTCATTAACAACTATGATGGCAAAGTCCACGGAGAGGAAGGTAATGTGCACATTTTTCTATAGTGATAGATACAGGCACAGATATATCTTTTGGGGGGGGGGGGGGGAGTTATGAAAGAGTCCTTGGATTCTTAGTGTTTCATTTTGGAATTGTCATATTTATGGATGTTGTATGAATTTGAGTGTTATTTTTTAGTGTGACTTGGCATGATATAAAAGCTGTATTTCTTATCAAGACGCAAGGTAGGCCGCCACATTCATACCTGTTATTTTGCTGAAACCAATTTCCCTACCCCATTAAATGAGGTCATCCTACCAATTCAGCCAGTTCTTCCTTCAAGAGCTGCCTTTGGGTTCTGTCTTGATCAATGATGCTGATTTTTCCTCTATTGACGCATTGAGTGGGGTCGTCTTACCAAATCACCATTCAGCCAGTTCTTCCTTCCAGAAATGCTCTCAAGTTCTGTCCTGATCAGTGATGCTGTGTTCCTGGAGTTGGTAGAAGCACTGAATCAGTACTCTGAGGAAGAAGAGGAAGGACATGATGGTGTTGAAGGCAAACTGGAAGTTGGGAAAGATGAACTGCCCATCACACGCAAAAGGAAGCGGCTTTCTATAGAAAGTAAGTCTCTTCCCTCCCTGTCATGAAGCTCTGTAACTTGTAGCACCACAAGTCTTTTCTGCTATAGGTTGAGTCTCTCTTACTTGAAATGCTTGGGACTAGAAGTATTTCAGATTTTGGAATACTTGTATTTGTGTATTTGTATACAATGAGGTATCTTGGAGATGGGACCCAATCTAAACACAAAATTCATTTATGGTTCACAGTCACTTTATACACATAGCCTGAAGGTAATTTTATACAATATTTTAAATAATTTTATGCATGAAACAAAGTTTGTATACTGTACATTGAACCATCAGAAAGCAAAAGTATCAGCCACCCAGGAAAAGGATTTTGGGTTTTGGAATATTTTGCTTTTTGAAATTTTGGATAAGGGAAACTCATCCTGTACTACCTTATACCAGATGGTATTTATTGTCAAACAGAGAGACTGTATATAAATTCCAGTTCTGTATAATTCAAGATGTTGGGAATCATATCTTTTCCCACCAGATTAAAGAAAAGAGAGTTTGTCATACCAACTGAAGACTGGCTACATCTGCACTGCAGACATAATCTGATTTGACACTGCTTTAACTACCATGGCTCAGTGCTGTGGAATTCTGAGAATTGTAGAGTGTTGTGGCACCAGACTTTTTAGTGTACTGAAAATTATTACCTGGAAATTGTAGTCCAATCTGTGTATTTATTGTTATTTTTACTGGTTTATGTTCTGCCTTTCTCCCAGACCTAGGATTCGAGGTAGCTTAAAAGCCTTAAGAGAACTTCAGTCTTACTATACAGTATATGAAGTTAGTGATTAGTGCTGCCCCTTTAATTGTCCTGATATTGCTATCTTCACTATGCACAAGTTCTAACTTGTGTTGTTGTGAACTTAAGATCACTTCAGTGGAATCCCTCTACAGACTAGTCCAGACCACACGGTGGTCTCACAAATTAGTATACTAATATCTGGATGTTCCCTCTAGTCCTTGTTAACTCTGAAATATTAGGATGGAATACCTTGAGCTCCTCTTCAGCAGTTCACACCTCATGGAGCTTTCCCACATGGGTGCACTGAAAACCTTAATATCTGGATGTTTATCCTAACCTTAACATTTTTGGAATGGAAACCTACCTCTTCTTCATAGATGGACTAATATGGAGAAGGAAAAGGAGAACTAGAAAAATGAAATTTACCATCACTACTCTCAAGCCCCTTTTTCCAAATGTAAGGTTTCCTTTTCCCTAGGTAACAATAATACAGTGGTACCTCGGGATACGAAATACCCAGGTTACGAAATTTTCGGGATACGAAAAAATCCCATAGGGAATTATTGTTTCGGGTTACGAATGTTTTTTCGGGTTACGAAAAAACTTTTGGTGCTTTTTTCGGCTTTTTCGCACGGAATCGCGGCTTTTCCCCATTAGCGCCTATGGCAATTCGGCTTACGAAGGCTTTTCGGGTTACGAAAGCGGCCGCGTTACGAATTAATTTCGTAACCCGAGGCACCACTGTATTTTTTTTAAAATGGGGCAGTTTAACCACTGCCCCTTTTCACAACCATTACTCCCACTTCCCATGAGCACAGGCCCTTAGCACACTTCCCTTAGCTAACATGCAATGTCCTTGTGCCACCAGGGGCCTGAAAGCAGGAGCTGCTGTTGTTGCTGAAGTGGCAACTGCAACTAAACCACCACCATGAAAGTTGTCTCATGGTTCATCTGCCTCCAGCAAGTGAAATATAAAATATCTTGACAATATCTCTGTGAGCTTGCTGGGCTGTCCTGGAATGCCAGAGCACACAGTTTGGGAACCAATACTGTAAACCAATCCCACTAATTCTGGGAAGAACATTAAGTATTAGAATTCAGACATTTCCACTAGTCTTTCTTCCTTATTTAATACAGGCAACAAGAAATGTTCAAAGAAGCACTTTCCAAATGACATGATCTTTACTGCTCTGTCATCCATGTTCCCTGAGAATGGCTTTCCAGAGGATATGAAAGAGAGGTGAGGATTATCTAGCACAAACCAACTATCTTTTTACTTTCTAGTGTCAGGCACAGAATCTGAGATATAAATTCCCAAGATCTGCAGCCAGAATGTGTTAATTGTATGGTTTAACAATGTGTGGGCTTATGACATTGCTTCCCATAATAGGTACAGTTTTCACACAAGTTTCCTCCTAATTTCTATAGGGAAATTATCTGGGTGTGTGTTGCATTGTAGTGGTGCATCTGAGCCTTGGCTTCTTTGGTTGCTTCATCTTCGGCAGTGTGCTCTGTAAACAATATCATGCCCTGCATCTGTTTTCTGCATGTTGCACACCTAGTAGTTGTGGTTCATAGCAGAAAGTTGGAATACATGCCTCTTGGACTCTGCTAATTTTGATTTTATGATTTCACCGTCTGTCCTTGTGGTTAGGTCTGTGCAGATGCCTAGATGTCCAATGAAAATTGTTCTTTTTCACTTCAGTGAAACATAACATACCCTTGCTTCTAACCTGCAGCCCAGGAAACACATCCTTTTTGTTTTTAAAATACATACATACACACAGAAACACACATATACATACATGCAAGCACACACAGTGGTGGCTTTTAAGTCAAAGATAGATATAAGATAAAAGCTGTTCATCAGCCTAGATCTGGACATTCTTCCCAGTGATTTGTGTTACCATAGAAGCCCCATGTGATTTTTCTCTTCCCTCCCCTCAGATACAGAGAACTAACAAAAGAATCTGACCCAAGTGTGCTCCCTCCCGAATGTACACCAAACATTGATGGACCATTTGCCAAATCTGTTCAACGTGAGCAGGCCCTGCACTCCTTCCACACCCTCTTTTGTAGGCGTTGCTTCAAATATGACTGTTTCCTACATCGTAAGTTCCTGACAGGATCCTAGCTTGCAAGGGAATGTTGGGCATGACTACAACAAGTATTGGGGTGCCCTAAGTGTTTTCTATGCATGGGAAACGTTCCTCAAAGACCTTAGCAAAAATTGTCTTATCGGGTGGCTGTTGTCTAGCAGAACCCCATTCCTCTAAATGCATGCCCTCCAATTTAGGAACTGAGAAAAGACCTATCCTGGAATTTTCCTCCTGTTTCCTGTCTGTCCTCTCACCTCACCTGCCATAGTAACTGATGTTCGGTTACAGTTTTTGTTGGTTTTCACTACTAATGATTACATATAACAGACAGCCTCAGTTTGTTTTATGAATAATAAAATGTTGCAAAACCAATTAGGAATGCAGGAAGTACACAAGCAGTTTCTTGAGTTCTTTGAAAGGATTCATAGCCTTTCTTAAAGTCTCCCCTATCATGTTAGTGTTGTGCTAGACTGGAGATTGTTTAAATCTGGGTGTAGTTACCAAGTTTTCACCAGGTGGCAATAGCAGCAATACTTTTTACTGCAATGATGGTTTTAGGGGTGTTGTTGGCAGGATGGGAGGGCTGATATTGAAGAACAGAACCTTAAGCTATTTTGACAGTATCTTGCTTTAACTGAAGAAAATGGGTTCCTCTCTTTTAGCATTTCATGCTACCCCCAATGTTTACAAGCGGAAAAACAGAGAGACTAAGATTGAAATGGAACCTTGTGGGCCAGACTGCTTTTTGTGGTTGGTAAGTTAGCAAAGAGATATGTAGCCTGGGGTGAAGGGGGGAGCATTAAAGGATGTTTGGGGTTGGAGCCATCATGTTCAGAATATTTAGAAGTATTTCAGAGGGATGGATTCCCCCATTAAGATTGTAAGAGAAAAAACAAGGAACAAAAAGAAGTCCCTCAGCATCTTTAAGACTAGCAGATTTGGTATGGTGTCCTATTTTGGAAAGACAAGTGGTTTAAATTTGTAGAAAGGTGATATTTTAATTCTATGAAACAGAAAGTTGTGGAGTTCATTTTCAATCTCAGTGAGCTAAAGATGCTTGCTCTTGTCCCTCCATGTTTTGTTTTTGACTAGCTTAGTAGCCAACTAAATGCCTGTCTGAGATCTCTTACTTTTTTATGTGCTTTTAACTGGATTTTGATTGTAGGAAGGAGCCAAGGAATTTGCTATATTACACAACCCACGATCAAAGTGCTCCGGACGGCGTCGACGCAAACACCCCACACTCAATACCCCCTCCTCTTCCAACACTTCAGCTTCCACAAGCAGTGAAGCAAAGGAAGGTGACAGCGACAGAGATACAGGCAATGACTGGGCCTCCAGTTCTTCTGGTATGTAAGATTCCATTGACAGGTTGCCCCATTGTCTTATGGGAAGTGAGGAAAGCAAAGTAGTAGCAATCATGATGCCTGTTAGCTTCTATTTAGTAAATGACTTAGGGGATCTATAGAGAATCTAAGGCCCTGTACAGACCGGCCTAAAAGGCCAGCCTGGGGGTGGAATTAGGCCAGGGCATTGTGTCCACATGACATTCACCCCGGCTGTGCCCACAGGGTGCCATGATGCCATGCGCTGCTCTACACGGCACACAGCATCATGACACTCCTCTGGCGCTGCATCCATACAACACAGCACTTTTTGCGCCCTGGAAAGGCCGGATTGGGGCTTCAGCGTGAGGTTGCCGCAGCCCTGATCCAGCTAAAAAAGAGCCCCTAAGTCTGCTTTTTCAACATGCTCCTTCAGTGTGCCAGAGGATAGTCAAAAAAATCTGTCTTCAGTGCCCTGGCTCAAGTCTGAAGTTAACGATCTTCATCATGTGCACAGTGCTTTTCTTTTATCATAGCCAAACCACACACTTTTAGAACAAGGAATAAAAATTTTGGATGTAGATAGTGTAACTTGGCAGATACACGATTTAATTTCTGCCCCAGGTCATAACTGTAGGAGGTCTCAGTTTTTAGGGGCATGCTTTCCCAATATTTGAATTTGTTCTCTTGTTATGCTAGAGGCAAACTCACGTTGTCAGACTCCAACCAAGCCAAAATTGAGCCCTGCCTCTTCACAGCCCTTTATGTCTGATATGCCGGTGGAGCCTGTTGAGTGGACAGGGGCTGAAGAGTCCCTTTTCCGTGTCTTCCATGGGACTTACTTCAACAACTTCTGCTCAATTGCTCGGCTTTTGGGAACCAAGACATGCAAGCAGGTATGTCCTCCTGGTGCCTGGAAGGACCAACTTACCAGTGGTGGGCATTCCCTCAATGTAATGTCAGTTTGCCTGAGCTGCATGTCTCTTCTGGCAGGTCTTCCAGTTTGCAGTTAAGGAGGCCTTGATAACAAAGCTGCCAGCTAACGAGCTCTTGAATCCCTCTCAAAAAAAGAAGAGGAAGCACAGGTATGTGGCCAGGGACACTTAATCAGTGGGAGACGTGAGGAGTTCTCATAAATGTAATAATAATAATAATAATAATAATAATAATAATAATAATAATACAAGTAATATATTTGTACTATAGCATAGGGTGGGGAATCTTTGAAAATTCACAATTCACATTGCAGACAATGGACTGCAACTCCCATAATCCGTGACAATTGGCTGTGCTGGCTGGGGTTGATGAATTTTGGAGTATACCATCATCTGGAAGGCCACATATTCCTCTCTCCTCACTAGGATATAGAACTTGATTGTTCTTGATGAAGATTATGATTCAAGGTAGGGGGTGAGGGGGTAGGTCATGACTGCCCAGAAAAAATCATAGAATCGTAGAGTTGGAAGAGACCACAAGGGCCATCCAGTCCAACCCCTGCCATACAGGAAATCACACTCAAAGCATCCCTGACAGATGGCCATCCAGCCTCTGTTTAAAGACCTCCAAAGAAGGAGACTCCGCTACACCCCGAGGGAGTGTGTTCCACTGTCGAACAGCCCTTACTGTCAGGAAGTTCTTCCTAATGTTGAGGTGGAATCTCTTTTCCTGGAGCTTGCATCCATTGTTCCGGGTCCTAGTCTCTGGAGCAGCAGAAAACAAGCTTGCTCCCTTTTACTCTGCCCTTCCACACAGTTTAAGGTAGAGGATCACAGTCTGACATGTAGTGGCTCCCCACCTTTGTCTCTGAATGTTGTTGAATGAGAATAAACTAATCCTTCTGACCGTGCTGTTCCCCTTCTCCCAGTTTCTCTTTTGCTGTTAGAAAGATCTGACAAAGAGGCTAAGAAGTGAGACTCTTAATCACAGGGATTAAGAATGCTGTTGGGATTAATCCTAGATTAAAATAGGCATTATTTTCTCTCTTTTTTTCTCTCCTCCCCAATAAAGGCTCTGGGCTGCTCACTGTAGGAAGATACAGCTTAAAAAAGGTAAAGTATGTTCCCCCAGCACAATGCCCAGACTCGCCTTTTGTCCATCTCCTTCTGGAGAGTAGGAATGGAGTGTCTCTGGGAGTTTAGCCAAACCCAGCTATTAGCCACATTAGTCTAAACCTTATTGAGAAACTGGTGGGGAGTTCCAAGCAGCTGGCAGTACATTGTTTCTCCCAAGATGTAACCTAGTACTGTTGAACTCCAACCAAGTATTCTTTCATAATGCTAAGTACTAGAAATCAAAACCCTAAAAGAGGAAAGCCACAAATGCCAACATCTGGTATTTTGAAAGTCACTCCAGTAATCCAAGTTGACATTGTTTTTCTGCCACATTCCAGCTCTGGCTGAAGTTTGGCAAGGCCCTGTGTTTGCAAGTCATTTTGACATCTGCTGATGTTTGAGCCTGCACTTTATGCAGACTAAGTCTCCTTTATCTAGAATTCTGAAATCTGAACTACTCCAAAATCCAAAACTGTTCATGGGTGGCTAAGACAGTGATACCTTTGCTTTCTAATGGTTCAGTGTACACAAACTTTGTTTCATACACAAAATTATTTAAAATATTATGTATAAAATTACCTTCAAATTATGTGTATAGGTTTATATGAAACATAAATGAATTTCATGTTTAGACTTGGCTCCCATCGCCAAGATAATCTCATTATGTATATAAAAATATTCCAAAATTTAAAAAAACCAAATCCTAAACAAGCATCTTGGATAAAGGAGACTCAGCCTGTACTGAATTTTCATGATAACTTGGCTCACAGCCTTTTCACAATCCTCTTTTGGCAGACAATTCATCCACTCAAGTGTACAACTACCAGCCCTGTGACCACCCAGACCACCCTTGTGACAGCTCCTGTCCTTGCATCATGACCCAGAATTTCTGTGAGAAGTTCTGCCAGTGCAATCCTGACTGTAAGGAACAAGGCAGTAGGCCAGATTTTACAAATTTTGTCCTATGGCTTTATAGTAAGATTGGGCACTTCTTCTTTATGTGGGTTCCATTTTTTCACCCATGTTACAGGCAGCCCTTTTTAAAAAGTGTCTCTGTTTCTCCTGCAAGGCCAAAACCGATTTCCTGGCTGTCGGTGTAAAACTCAGTGCAACACCAAGCAATGTCCATGCTACCTGGCTGTGCGTGAATGTGACCCAGATCTCTGCCTGACATGTGGAGCCTCAGAACACTGGGATTCCAAAGTGGTCTCATGCAAAAATTGCAGCATCCAACGAGGCCTCAAGAAGGTATGTGCAAGAAATGGGGCCAGCAGTGTCACACAGTGAGTGGATAGGGAGGCTGGTAGAGTTTGAAGGCTATAGGATGGTGAGGAGATGTAAATTGTTGAGTCCCAAATGCACATGTATACAGGAAGCATTACACTCCAACGTAAAGGAAACATAAAAGTTACATGAACATCAGTGGGCTAGCCATCCGTGGATTAGAGCATCCTTGGGTGGCCCTGCCCATTATTGACAATGGTGGCACATGAATGGGATGGCACTAAGGCAGTCATGTGCACATCACATGTGCATTGATAGTAATGGCACTTCCGGTTCCACTACTTTTGGTATCTGCAGGGGGTCTGGAATGGAACCCCTGTAAATATAGAGGGTTGACTGTACAAGTGGGACAAGAAGGTATGCTATAGTGTCATCTTAATAATAAAAAATGGATGGTAGACATTTAGCTGAAGTGCTGTAATTCAATTATATCTTGTTAGTGAGGAGATGTGAAGTAAGCTGTTTCCTTCAATCCCTGTGAGTCTCGGTGTGTGTGTGTGTGTGTGTGTGATATTTTACTTCTTTCCTAAGTGCTCTGCAGTATAGGCTGAAGCACCTTCCTTCTCTTCTCTTCTTAGCACCTCTTGTTGGCCCCATCAGATGTTGCAGGTTGGGGAACCTTCATCAAGGAGGCTGTGCAGAAGAATGAATTTATCTCTGAGTACTGTGGTGAGGTGAGTTAGGGAGGCAGTGTGTACTCCGCAAGTTACAACTTCCTCTACAGCTTCCCCCCCACCATGTTTCAGTTGTGGGTATTGCCACTGGGAGTTGCCAGGTAGTACGTATATTTTGTTGAGGTAAGAAAAAGGGACACAAGCTTACCTTTTCTGAGTAGATCCAAAATGAAAATTTCTCTGTCTTGTCCCTCTCAACCACAAAAAATCTGTGAACCATAGTTCTGAGTCCTGGATGTATGTCAAATTACTTTTTTGACCTGCTCCAGCCTTGAGCGCCAATTCTCTTGCAGAATGAGGCTCCAAGCGCTATTCCATTGAGGAGATGTGCTGGTCTTGGTTGTCTATGGGTACTTAAGCCCTTTCACTGCCCCAATTAAGTCCTTTATTTGCTTGGTTCACTTCTTTGATCACTCATTTTTCATCTGTTTCCTTCCTTTGTCCAGCTCATCTCTCAAGATGAGGCCGACCGACGTGGGAAGGTCTATGACAAGTATATGTCCAGCTTCCTCTTCAACCTCAATAATGGTAAATTACTACATTGGGGCAAGACAGAGCTCCAGAATCAGCTCTGTTACAACCTTGAGTAATGAAAAGGAGAGTAGGAGAGGAAGCAACTTGTAGGATAACATCTGGAGGGTGGGATCCAAAACTCCCACCTCTGCTTTGGGGAGTATTTAGCTAAAGTAAATCAGCTTTTGCAGCAGGATTTACTATTATTAGTTTTAGTTCAGCTTCTCTTCCTGTCTGGACAGATTTCGTTGTTGACGCTACTCGCAAAGGCAATAAAATCCGTTTCGCAAACCACTCTGTCAATCCCAACTGTTACGCTAAAGGTAAGACCATAAATTGCTAGTTTTAGGTATCTTCCCTCCTTGTGTATTTCCCCTCCATCCTGAAATAAGCCTCTAAAGTGAAAACCAATATAAATTTAAATAATAGGATCATGTCAATCCTCCTGTTTCAAACCTAGGCCACATGGACCATGATGTCATATTTGGTTTTTAATTTAAAGGTCAGATATCTTCATCACAACTATTCTCATGGCTGGACTGTCATAGAATAGGATTTGGGGGATTCCAGGAATACAAAAACTATGGTTTAGCATCTTGAGGCTGGAGGTTCGGGGGAGGGATGAGAACCTAGATGGGATGAAGGCTCCATATTTTGTAACTATAATCCATAATCTAGTTTCTCGTATTTTCATAGCCACTGCTGGGGATGGAATGTAGTCACCTACAGAATGCCCAGTGAGAACTTGATAAATCCAGCAGCTTGAGCTGGAATCTACAAGAATCCTGCCTTTTTGTTAATGTATGCAGGTTTCCAGTATGTTGTAAATAAGAAGTAGGGAAATATCCATTGGATTAACCAGGCCCCAGTTCTCTACTGGTTTATCATTTTGTATAAAAACAAATCTCAGCTGTGGAGATACCTGGAGTCCTCTTGAAAATTCTTCTTTCTGTAACCTGGAAATGTTTTGAACCTAGGACCACTTTTTTGGTTGATAGGTGGGTGGCTGTGAGGACTTGGGTTATGGTGGGGCAGTTAATCACATCAATGATGAGATTGGGCAGCTGATTTCACTTCTCTTGCTTTCAAAACAGTGGTGATGGTGAATGGAGACCACCGTATTGGGATTTTTGCCAAGAGAGCTATCCAAGCTGGTGAAGAGCTCTTTTTTGATTACAGGTGAGTGTGTGTGAGAAAGAAGGGGAAAATGCCAACTCCCAGTATTGGGCGTCATAAGGTTCTGAGATGCTGTTCTAAAGGCTTCACAGAAGAACCATGCTTGTTCATAGCTATTTCCCTTTTCCCCCAGGTATAGCCAGGCAGATGCACTCAAATATGTTGGCATAGAAAGAGAGACCGACATAGTCTGACTCATCGCCATGTCACAGTGCTCCGAGCCAGCATCACCATACCCTATCCATGCTGCTTTCCTCATTGCTGTGTGTGTCGTGAGAGCTTTGTTCCACCTGGACCCCTCTTCAGAGAAGAAAATGGAGAGGCCCACTTCTCCAGTGTTTGTAAGATTCTTGTTCCAAGGCCTGTGAATAATAGCTTTGTGGGGACCAACCTCTCTTCAGAGAAGAAAATGGAGAGGCCCACTTCTCCAGTGTTTGCAAGATTCTCGTTCCAAGGCCTATGAATAATCAGCTTTGTGGGGAAGGCTCTGGGATTGGTTTGAGCTGGAGAGGTCTCCACGCAAGAGCAGGTAGAACCTCAACAGAAGATAACCCCTCCAGCAGGGGAGGATAGATCATAAAGTGCTATGCATAGGTTCTGTGGGGTAGTGAATTTGTAGACTGAGGTAGAGGGAATGAGCAGGAATAGAGTTCGTATGGGACTACTTGTGATGAGCAAAAGGAGTGAAAGTGGGCAGTAGAGGTTCAAGGAACCTGCGAGGTGGGGTCCAAAGTTGCTACCCTTCTTGTCCTATTGGATCTTGTTGATTCACCTCATCAATATATGGTATGGTTTGGGAGATGGACAAATTGCTGAAGAATTGCTGTTGTGAGAAATTTCTTTTTCTTGCTGGTTGAGAGTTGCAGAATCCCTTTTATCTGGTCATAGTAATATTGATAACACTCCCATTCCCTCTTCAACAGGGAGGCTATTTGTCTTCTCTCTGCCTGATTCCTGTGGGATTTGGGGTTTTGGTTGTTATTTAAGATTATTTTTTTCATTAAAAAAATTCCTGGATATTTCTGAATTGGCCATACTGAGGGGAGATGGATGAATGGATATTTTCTAGATAGATGAAGATTATAATTTGCTAAGTTCTCCCCCCTTAAAACCAAGATTTTTCCCACCCAGCCATATAAAAAATAAGCTATTATTATGCACTTTAGAATAATTCACTCCAGCTAGGCCAGCAGCAGGGAGCTGGACTCCTTCTGAGTTGTAGGGAGTGGAAAGCTGACTCCATCTCCAGTTCAGAGTGTGGTTTACTGTAGCATCTGGAAACTGAATACCTTATAAAATCCTACATTAGTTGCTTAACCACAAACTAATGATAAGACCTGACTCATTGCACTTTTGAAGGTATTTACAGGTGTCAGCTGTAGACTGGATCTTTGTGTCAAACCAAGATAGTCTCTCTCCCTTCCTCCCTCTCTGGGATAGAGCATCTGCTTTTGTTAGTGTTTGAGAATAAGAGAATAAAAATAGAAGTCATGTTTTATTTTATTACTTTTGGTGGAAGTAGTATGCACAGCTTCATAGAAAGTTTAGCTGGGGCATCTTAATTACACAAAGAACACCATTTGGCTTAGTTAAGGTTTTCAAATCACTCCCAATCAAGATAGTTGGCCATAGTTGTCCGAGTGTGAAACTTTTAGCTATTTTCCCCCCTACAAATCACTTTGTTAACTGACTGACTCCCTTCCCCTGTCCAAGCATGCATCTCTGGAACATAGGAAGCAATATTTAACAGTGACTCTGAGCATGTTTAGTGTGCCTTCACTACCCTGCAACTGAAACCTATTGTTTGCCATCTGAGATCAGGGGAAAGGGCTTCCAGGTGTGAGTATGCTATTGTTGAGGAGCCAAGAGTTCCTCATCCTTTTTAAGATGCCAGCCACAGAAAGAACTAAATAAAGCTCCCCCAGTCACTTTTGCTTTGCTACTAAATAGTTGTGGTGGAACAAGCAGAAATCTTTCCATATAGCAGCTCACCTACAGAATCTAGTGGCAGTCTAGTGTGCATATTCATTTTCTGTTTTTTTGCTGCTTCTAAGATGGACATGAGAAAATGGTGCCATGTTATTGCCAGTTTCTGGTCCAGCTTCTTTAATACAGTCCACTAATTGAGAATTTCTGCTTGGTCTCAGCAGAGATCTCAACACACTTACCCTTGTTTATTGTGACTGCCAAAAGAAGGCACTCCAGATGCAAACCCCAAAGTCCAGTCTGCTTCGTCAGACTGGAACTGTTGGACTGAAATATGGATATTATAAGTTAAAAAAAATACAAATTCATCCTTCTCAAGAAAGTACAGCACTATCTTAACAGATATGCCACTGGGCTTGTCCCCCCCCACACACAGTTTTCCACTACAGGGGTCATAGCAACCCAATTCTGTTGCACTTGCAGTTGACCTTTTCTTTCAGGAAAGGTCACATAGCTTAGAGTAAGATTCTGGGTCTTCCTTGAGGCTGTGGAGTTTGACCAGAAAGTGGCAACAGATTGGGGTGGGCTGGTTTTCATTCTTAGGCCAGTTGATTGAAGTGCCAAACTGATGAAGCCACTCTTGTCCTTTCAGCGGGTAGTCAGTGCTGAACCAGTCTGTGACCTGAAGTGATGCATGTCTAATATTTTGTCAGGGGCCAGATCTACAGTAGTGGGTGTTCTGTCTGTCTATATTTGCAAAAGTACCTTGACTCATGGAGGCATTGTTCTTGCAACTCATGGGTGTTTTAGACCTCACATCCATAGTGCATTATATATTGTAATACAAGTCTGTATCGCTTGACACTTTTGAGGCACAGCACTAGAGTTGGAGCAGGGTAGAGATGCAGTCCCTTTCCATTGCTTTTAGTGACAAAGTGTGGCACATACTATAGAGCTCATGTATGGTTTCCCTCACTTGCTCTCTGAACTTTGTGGAATTGCTCTTACGAAATGAAAAAGGGGCTACTCTAAGCAACATGTAATCTACCCTCTCCCTCTTTGAGCTGCTTGTGACTCTGTGCTTTGCTGCTGACAAATTATGTGCACTTTATATTACAGCTTGTAAAAGTTTGTCTTAATAAAGTTGTAGTGACTGCTGAATTAGGTCTGGCTCATTTTATGGTTGCTTTCAGCACTGAGGAATAAGAATGACCATTTTGTGTACTGCTACCTGATAAATGCAAGGCCTGTGCAAGAGAACAGGAAGGGAGAAAGGCCCATGCCTCTGTTTCAAACAAGAAAAGCATCATTATAGTAGTAAGATTATCTGTTTCAGACTGGCATTTGATGACTTATACAAAAGGCTTTCTTCAGGTTTTTGATGCAACATAATTTGTGCTTGTTGGAGACTTGGAAAGCATCCCAGCAGAGCGAAACACCCATCACTTCTATAGCTGTAGCAAGCTTGTTTTCTGATGCTACATTGCTGCATTGTCTTCTGATGCTACAGTTCTCAGCCCAACATATTGATTCTTTGGGTAAAAGCAATGTCACTTTAAATCAGGGGCCTTGACTCCAAAGTGAGTTTTGATCCATCCTACCATATCCATATTGATTGCAGCATGTCTATTTTTCTGCTGGTGGCTACTGACCTGAAGGCTGCCTAGCAGACTCCCACTTTGCTGGTAATTTGGATCTGAAATATTGTTTATCACAACAGCCCTTTCTGACAGCCCTGCAGTAGCAGTGTGTGCCTGTCCATGATGCCAAATCAGTAACATTAGCTACAATTTAGTAGCCTCTTTTCAGCTGGGAGCAAAAACGAAAAGGTTTTACCTCAAGGCAAACTCAAATGTCTGTATGAACTGAATGGGAGACCATAGATAGGGTCATATATGGCCCTTGTGAAACATAACATGTTGTGAACACAGTTTTGCACATATGCCAGAAGGCAGCTTCCTACTACTGGAGCATGCTGCTATAGCTATATGCTCATACTTGCAGGGGATCTAAGAGGACAATGTCAGCTCTTTTCTGCCTGCCTACAGATGTAAAACTGCAGCTAGATGCTGCCCAGGCACCTCCTGCTCTCCCCTGGACACAAAATTGCTCTCTTGTGCAAGTTTTCTCTACAGAAAAACACTTATCTTTGAATTTTACAACCTGTATATCTTTGCCTAAGGACAAGACCCACTTTCTATGTCCCATGGAAGACAAAACATTCCAACTGCAACAAGTGCTGCAAAGAATCAAATTGGCCTTAAGTGGTCTACTGCCAATGGCTCAGCGAGGTGCCATCTCTGCTGACCCCAAAGATGTTTGATCACAATTGTACCACCCTGCCCTTTTTTCCTTTAGTTTATTTATTTATGGTAACCTTCACATTTTGTCTAAACAAACAGCTCTTTAGAAAAAATAAACTGCCCAGGTTTAAGCCCAGGCCTTTTGGATAAAATAAATGCATTTGGCCCCTGCTACAATATCTTCTCATACAAGTCACAAGTGAACTTAGCTGTCAAGGTAAGGAAAGAAGAAGGTTGGAAGTCACATGGAGCAAAACATCCTCCCCCAAAGTAGCAAACTACAGACCACAGACAACAGCACTTCACTTTAAAACAGACTTCTGCTTTTGTGTTTTTATACAAACTGATAGAATAAAAAAACTTTTCTAATAACTCACAACCAAAAAAAAAAAAAAGTAGAAAGAATTTAAAATTCTCAAAACCCTGATTTACGAAAAGCAGCAAGTGGTAGCAAAGTGCGAGTGATTCTTCCATGCGCTACAGCTGCACATATATACTGCAGGCAGATACCTATATTGCACATTGGTTTCTTTCAGGGCACAATATAATGTGCCACAATCTAAATATGCTATATTGCATGGCTTGACTAATGGCTTTTTTAAAATGCTAAGCAGTTAAGCAGGAAGACTATGTGCTAGCGAATCAACATGTGAGAAGGCCAGCATGGATATTGCATTGCATTTTCCCTTGTTCCTTAAAAACAAAAATAAAAAGAAGAAAGTGCAGTACTGACAGTCACATCTCTTCCAATTAGAAGGAGCTCTGAAGTTTAGCTGCAACAAAGTCTGACAAACTGGAAAAGAGGCTGTTGACACAGCCTGCTGCATGTCACTCCTTTGCCATCCCATCTTGTTTGAAGAAAGAAACCACACTGCCCAAAGAGTGGTGGTGTGAAGAAGTGGAGTGGAGGAGAAGAAAGACTTTGGTAGTTGCCCAGGCACCAACCAAATTCCCTCAATCGTGTGAAATACATTTGGTAGGAATCAGGTTATTTCAAAAAATGGGGAGGGGGAATCTTTGATTGGATGCCTCCTGGGTGACATTGGGTCCAATTGGGCAATGCGGCAAAACTCCATAAGATGTGCAGGTGAGACAAGGCAAAGCACCAGGCAGGCCATCTCGCAGGGATGGTTGAGGAGATTTGGGAGTGGGGGAGACAGCCTCCTAGCAAGTGGCACAGATGGCAGTTCAGGTTTGGTCCTGCCAAGAGGCTGCAGCCAGCACCGATGACTGGAGGATGAACCCTTGGGGCTCCAGTTGGCTATTCTGTTTTCGACTCCTCCAGGATCTGTGGCAAGTTTTGATCCTTTCGCGAAGCAACTGGCTTAGCTGCAGGCGTGGGAGCAGCCGGTCCTCCTCCTCCACCACCACCTCCACTACTGCTGCTCCCACCACCACTATTGTAGTCCTGGATGGCCTTTGGCTCGTTGGTATGATACGAGCCCTTGTAACGGTGATGGTGCAGGTACATTAAGATGAGGGCAGCCGCCAGGAGCAGAAGTAGAAAAAAGATAACTGTGGGGAGAGGCAGGGAAGTGACAAAGGAAAGGAGAGAACAAAAGTAATTTAAGAACAAGAGTAGGCAACAGAACAGCCTGGGGTCAAAGTCTCACGGCATCCCATTAGACCCCTGCCCATAACTGTCACTGGCCAAAGGAGTTAAAATATCACATATCTCCTAACACAACACTCACCTCCAATGACAATTGCAACCCAGCCATCATCATGGATGTACAAGAACTCCACTAGAAGGACACAGAAGACACATGAAAGTTTGTTTTTTAACTGGAAGAGATTTAACATTCTGGAACATTTGCTATGAAGCATTTGACCTCACTGACTCAGTCCATTCACATAGTGTGGTGATGAGAAACTTCAACTCTCCAGATGCTGTATACTACAGCACCTATGATTTCTAGCTAGACCACCTGAGCACTGAAGTCCAAAGCATCTGGAGATATACCCTCCAGAGATCCTGCTATGGCCACTGAGGTCCTGTCCTCCCACCTCCCGAACGAAAGAACAGAGATATGCTTGAGCCAAGATTGAGGCTCAAACGTATTAGCAGGACTTCATGAAGGAAGACAAAAAGCAACATTAGCTGGTTGCCTTATTACCATCCAAGTCCCTCTTTATTCTACCTTTGTAGGATTAGAGCTCCAGAAAAGATTAAGGCCAAATCTTTTCCACAGTGGCTCTTTCCGACTCCAAACATTCCCTACATTAAAGTGCCTTACCTGGTTCAATGTACCAGGGATCAAGCTCAGGGGGTACTTCAATATAACTGGAAGGCATAGAGGCACAGTTAGACTCCACCAGCCGTCCCTTGATGCTATAAGGTGTTATGGGGTTGCTGCCACTGGGCCGAAAGATGGCTTTTAAGGGCACAATACTGTTGAATTTCACTCCTGAGATACAACCAGTGAAACCTGGTGTGTTGTACCTCTGAATCTCAGGGTCGATTGTACCCGTCTCTGTGGAACATAGAAAACAAGGACATGTTAAATGCACACTCCTTTCTCTCCTCCTTATCCCACCCCAATAAACTGCTCCAAAACAAGAGGGGTGTCTTCTGATCACAATTTTAGTTTTCTTTTACATTATAAACTGCTTGGGAAGACTATGCTCTTGAGACCCAGCTAAGAAATTATTTTTAATTTTAAAAATCCATATTCATGAGCCAGAAGACCAAGAAAGACTGCACCCACAAACAAGGAAGTCACATTTATGTTGGGAAGGTTGTAAAGGAAATATAGGACAGAGGATGGCAAGCAAGTGATGTCCAAGGCTGCTCCCATGCAAATTCCTCCATATCTCTGCATTACTGCAGGCTGCAACCACCCATTTATGTGATATAGCAAGCGGCCATACCCGTTTTTGTTTAAAGATGGCTATTTTGAGGACCCTCAAAATGTATGTTCTCTATAAACTTTAAAAGGTTTAAAATGAAAAAATTCTCTGGGTGTGTGGTTGCCCAGTTTGGGGCCAAAAAGATTTTCACTCATAGATGACTTGAGTCTGCCACACTGAGAGCCTTAGCAGACCACATGCAACCTGTGGGCTGCACAATTCCTACCCCAAGGAAGAACATCCAAGAAACTGTGAACAGGTGCCAGGAATGGGCATGATCCATTAATCTCACTCACCCATGAAACGGCCAAGATATAGTGCCTTGGGGGAATCAAGTTTGCTGTCCACAAAGAGAGAGAACTGATGCACCACGGTAGGGTAGTAATCCAACTAGAGGGAGAAAAAGAGAGACAGAAGAGGGATGTAACACTCCAAAGGTGATCTAAATCACAACAAAGACGTGTGGGCACCTGCCTGTTGCTGCTCCAGGCTCATTTGCCCATGGGCAGAAAGGCCTCCTTTTATCTAACAACATCAACAGGATTGCTCCATTCCCTTTTCCATCAAGTCCCCACCAAAAGCCCCCAAAGCTTTATACCTGTGTATACAAAGTTCGATTCACTCGAGTGATGTTGATCTGGTGTGGATGCCCATCGGCCACTGAGCGTGTGCTTAGGGCCACAATGTAAGGAAGTGTGCCCAGTTGATAACGGAGCTGTAGAGTGCCTGTAAGAGAAGCAATCAAGTACAAGGAGGCTGATGTCTGCTCCCAACCCCACAAACCATGCATAAGAAAGGAAAGGAAACTGTCAGCAGAATTTCCAGGTAACTGATTACATGTGAACTAGGCAGAACTTGGAAACTTCCTTCGGCTATAACTCCCAGCCACTATGGCCTCTGGTTAAGTACAATGGATAGTAAAATGGTGTCCCTTACATAAAAAGGTAGAATCAAGGTTTGCTTTCTGGAATACATTTTCCAGAAAGCAAACCTTGATTCTACCATTTTATGTAAGAGACACCATTTTACTATCCATTGTACTTAATGGGACTTGAGCATCCATGGATTTTGGTATCCATTTTAGTATATATATTCAAGCCATGGATATCTGAACCCATGGATAAAGAATCCACGGATACAAAGGGTCAACTATATGTATAAAATTAACTTCAGGCTATGTATATAGGGTGTATATGAAACATAAATGAATTTCATGTTTAGACTTGGGTCCAATTTCTAAGATACCTCATTATGTAGATACAACTATTCCAAAATTCTCCCTCATCTAAAATTCCAAACACTTCTGGCCCCAAGCATTTCAGACAAGGAAGACTCAACCTGCACTGTTTTCAGTCCGTCTCAAAGCTATTGACAATCAATTTAACTGGGTAACACCAAATTCTACTTAGATGAGAAATGGTGAGGGGGAGTACATTGATTCTTGACAACAATATATTGGTCATCAAAGTTGTGAGCTATCCCTACTATAATGGAAAGTATTTTGGAATAGTTTTTCCTTGTATGGGCATTTATTAGACACATTAACTTTATAAAACCTTTGCTAGTGGTGGTGGTGATGAAAACTTGACAGAACTGTGGGTTGTTTTTGTTTTGTTGAGTTTTTTGGCTTTAAGATAAACTGTGCCTTCCCTAATACTATGGGAAAACCCTGAAAAAAATATTTTGACTTGGACCCCTTTCACATTACACAAATACAGCACTATGATTTCACTTTAACTGCCATGGCTGTATCCTATGTAATCATGGGGCTTGTAGCTTGGTGACAGTTTCAGGCACATTATCCCATATACTCCTTGGTGCAGATGTGTATATATTATACATGCTGTGATAATGGGGAACTCCTCCCAAGTCCTTCTCATTATTCAAAGCTTCTTCATAGATAACAAAGGGTTAAATGTGAGGGGGGAGGGACAGTTGTATTTTAATGAGGTTTAGTATCACAGGTGATGAGACAGCAATTGCCAATGCGAACCTGAACCTTCAACATGCTTCTGAGCAGAGAATTTTAAAAATCTGAAGCCCTATGGATTTGTCTCTGGATCTCTCTAACTTAATGAGGTCTATCCAAGTGCTCTGGACTTGGAGTCCAGTCTCCCAGCTATTCAGAAACATCAAGAACTACAAATCCCACTGGATCTGTGAGAAGAACTAGGGCATGTATTAGCCAGTTGCATCAGGATATTTTGAATGTTTTTCTTGATTTGGCTGAAATAATTGATTGTATATCCTGAAACTTCTAACTGTACATGAAGAACAAAATGGTTCTTCATGAGGAGAGATATCCTTTTGCTATAAAATTTCCTTAGTTAGAATAAAACCTGTTCATTAAAAGTACTCTGCCTCTCTTGCACTTCTTTTCATGTATCTTAGCTTAGCCCAGTCCTTTCCTATGGTTAGCAAGAGAAGTGCCAGTGGAATCCTGATCAGATGGTGGCAGCAAGTTCTTTAGGTAAAAGATGGTCTCAAGAGGTCCCATCCAGCTCAGGCAGGTGAAGGGAGGAGGACCCAGATAATCCTCATACAGTGGCATAGGTGTGGTTAAGAGGGTGAGGTTTTGAATACAAGAAAGGGGGGTGTCTAACTGCTCTCTGGATTCTCTGCTTCTATCTTAGTCCTGGGGAAGGGGGTGGAATTTAGGCAAAAGTAGTACAGAGAACCCTAACACATGTTTTCCTGATTTTCTTTTTTTGATGGTCCAACCAACTCACAGGCTTTCTTTTCCCTAAGAGAGAAGTGGGAATCCTGTGCCTAATGTGCTGCATGGCCTCTTCCCAGGGGCTCTTTTTGTGCTCCAGGCTTTATTTCAAAAACTGGGTTTGTTTCTACCAAAGCAAGGCAAATTATTTCTGAAATACTCCAACACCCCCAGCTCTAAAATACCTACAGACCTCTTAAAGAGATGTGCCAAACCTGGAAGAAGCAAATGTGACTTCTGGTCACAACTGCGTTTTTCAGCACATTGCTCCTCAACCCAGGAATGAACACTTGCCCCTGCTCCTACAGTAGCAGCACATCTCTGCTTTAAATATTTTAAACAACTGGTGAAGAGAAGCCTTTATGTCTTAAATACTATACTCCTCATACTATCATTATTCTTATCTGTTTTGTACAATATCGTATCCCCATTTTAAAAAAACAAACCTTCAATTTCTTTGAGACTGCTCTTTAGCCTCAGTGACATCCTCTTGTATTTGTTGGCATCTCTCCTGAGTGTGTGTGTGAGTGAGAGAGGGAGGAAGGGAGGGAGGGAGGGAGGGGGAAATCTCACAACTAAGACTGATGCCAACAAATACAAGAGAATATCAGGCTAAAAAGTCGTATGTGTTTTAGAAAATGAATATTATTTGAAACCATGAAGCTCATAAAAATGTAAACACACACTCTTTTTGAGCTTCATGGTTTTAATGAACCTATCTAGAGAGTTGATGGGACTCTTATTCCTTCCCATATAGATATGTTGGGCCTAGGTGTGGTAAGGTGGAGAAAAGTCTCCCACCACTCTGCTGATAGCTCAAAGGAAGGGAAAGGAAGAGGCCCTGTCAAGTTAATGAAATGGCTGGGTGGGTACAGGAAAGAGTCAAGAGCTGGAAGCCACAGGGAGAAAGCATCTATCCTTGATCATGCTCACCATCCTCACGGATCAAAATGGCCATGTAATCACGGACAAAGGTGCTGACGTAAAGCAGGACAGCAGGAGCAGAAGCGGTGCGGAAGCTAAGCCCCACTTCCTCCCCAGTCAGGTTGTAGCCAGGGAGCGGCTGAAGTGGTTGATGGAGTATGTTTGCGAACTCTCGTACCACATACAAGGGCATTGTCAGGATATCATAACGCACCCAAGTGCCTGTCTCAAAGTAAGCACCAATGTCTGCCAAAAGGAAAACACAACAGTGATTAGAACAGTCAGAGCTTGAGAAAAAGGAGGGCTGCTTTCTACATTTCCCACCTCTCCTTGCTTTGCAACACATTCCAAACCCCAAAATATCATCCTCCACCCCTCCTTCCTTTGAATCCAGTTCTTACCTCGATTGCAGAATGGTCCTTCATAGGCAGAAACAGAACAATTGCAAGTGTAGTGGCTGTAATGCTCCAGGCAAATGCCATGGTTCCGGCATGGTACCAAGGGGTTCCGGCAATGTCCAGTGCAGTTCACTAGCACCCCCTCTGTCTCATTGGCCTTCCCTTCCAAGTTGAGAGTCACCCCATTCATATGTAGGCCTCGCAAGCAACCCAAGAAGGGACGCAGATAGTATTCAGCAGAACCTAAGTGAGGAGGATAAGAATGGTCAGATTTAAGGACATAATACCAATTTTCCAGCTCAGGTAAGGATCCATCTAATCTTGCATTCTGTTTCCATAAAAGGCCAGCTAGGTGCTTCTGAACACTCCACCCTCTCTGAATGTAGAGAGTTACATCACAGCCACCATAGCTAAAAGATCTTTCATCTGATGCAGTAGCTATTACTGCACCTTGTGGCAGCAAGTGTCACATGTTATTCATGTGTTGTGTGCAGAACTACTTTCTTCTGTTATGTGCTTAGTATATGGTCAATTTAACTGTGTAACGCTCTCCTCAATTCCTGTAGATTCATGGCCATGATCTCCCTGATTGAGTCTATCCATTTGGCATGTAGTCTGCCTCTCTTTCTACTGCCCTCTACCTTTCCAAGCATTAATATTTTTTTGAGTGAGTCATGACTTCCCATGATGTGGCCAAAATACAACAGCCTCAGTTTCGTCATCTTGGTTTTCAGGGCAATTTCTGGTTTGATCTGCTCAAGAACCCATTTGTTTGTCTTTTTGGCTGTCCACAATATTCTCACCACTCTTCTCCAGCACCACATCTCAAAAGAGTTTATTTCTTCCTATCCGTTTTCTTCACTGTCCAGGGTGGGCAGCTTCCTGAGATCTAGGGGCCTCCCTTCATGTCCTCTGAGAGCTCTGGAGGACACTTTCACCAGGATCTTCCCCCACCTAGAACTCTTTTAGTCTCAAAAGAGGCTTTTCAAAACTAGAAGTGATAAGAAGTCACTTCTGGTTTTGAAAAAAAAGTCGTCTAGGCCTAAAACATTTTTTTTTGGGGGGGGGGGATAAAAACCTGGTGACACTGCTCTCACACCCCCTAGAAGAATAGGAGGCCTTCTTCAGAAAAGCATAAATAAATCGTGGAATCATAACAGCAAATGTCCCTAAACCCACCATAAAAGCCAGGCAAATGTATGATGTATCCAGCCCCCTCCTGCCAGTACAGCAAAGATTTGCCATAGGACCCCTCAGGGGCTCTCATTCCAGCTTGTTGGACTGTAGCTCCCTGGTAGGAGGGGGCTGGGTGCAACATCTTTCAGTGCCCCATCTGCCAGCACTGGAAAACTAGTTTATTCAGTAAGGCAGTTTGAGTTTTAAGGATGATTTTATGGGGTCAGATTAGGATGGAACATAGCTACACGTGCAGTGTAGCTGCCATTACTTGCAGGGAAGGGCTTTCTCTCGGTCTCACTACCTTCACAGGCAGGTTTGGTGAGGACACAGGCGACAGCCTTCTCCATGGCTGCTCCTAGGCTGCCAATCTCCCTTCCACGGGTGGTCCAACTGCCCTCTCCCCCCACCCCTGCTCTCTCTCTATCAGCAAGTGAAGACCTTTTTTATTCAGGCAAGTTTTTGCAATTCATATTATGTCGCAGTAGAGAGCCAACATGATGTAGTGGTTTGAGTGCTGGACTGTGACACTGGAGACCAGAGATTGATTCCCCACTCAACCATGAAACCCACTGGGTGACCTTGGGCAAATCATACTCTTTCAGGGAAGGCAAAGGCAAACCTCCTCTAAACAAATCTTGCCAAGAAAACCCCATGATAGGATTGCCTTAGAGTTGCCATCAATCAGAAACGACTTGAAGGCACACAACAACAACAACAACAACAACAACAACAACATGTGTGAAGTAGCACGCTGTATTTCCCCCCTATCATTAGTAATTTTGTTTTTAAAGTATTTTAAATGTTTTTAATCATTTTTAAAAATAAGTTTTTCTTTTTGAATTTTTGTAAAATAGGATTTTAACAATCTTTTTATTTAAAATTAAATTACTGCAATTTAAATCCTATCAGGAGAAAGGCAGTGTTTACAAGGAAATTTTGCACATAGGTTTCTTTCCAAAAGGAAGACCAAGTATTAGATGAGGCATTACTGGACTGGCAACTTTTTTGTTTTGTTTTAATTAGAAAGATATATGAATACTATATTGGGGTCACTGACAATGGAAGCTACTTTTGTATTCACGACATACTCAGAAACTCTTTCTCTCAGAGCCCTTTCACACTACACAAGTATAGCACTATGATTCCACTTTAAGAATTATGGCTGCATCCTATGGAATCTGGCCTTCGTAGTTTGGGGATGTTCTAGAGCAGTTATCTAGCAGAAAATTCTAAATACTCCTCCCTAAAATACAAATGCCAGGATCCTGTAGGATGTTGCTAAAAGTGTGATGATAGCACTATAATTATGTGATATGAAAGGGCTCACTCTATAACTCATTCTCACACACAATCTCTTTTTCTCATCCCCACACACTATTCACATGCTCTAACTCTCACTTTCATTCCCAACATCCCCATAACCCTGTCCTTACTTACCCACATAGAGCGGTTTAGTGAGATTCAAGTGGATGAAGCTATGGGGTGGGGCTGCTCGTATTACCCATGGCCTCCGGTCAACCCGCAGCCGAGCTAGTTTGACATTGATTTCTGCCTTCACCTCATGCCACTCATTGTCATTGAAGGGCATCTCCGAATGCACTGTCAAATTCTCATCACCATTTCCAATGTCGTAAGCAAAGACCAGGTCCTGGGTTGCTAGAAGACAATGGGAGAAGAGGGGAGTTAGAAAATTGTTTCACTATTACTTCTGTCACCCACAAGTCTACTTGGAGGGAAGGGCTCAGTCCATTCAGACACCAGCACCAAGGCTTTAGGGGCTCTGAAAAGCCACCTTCCCATCCACCAGTTGGACGGTGATAGCCTCACAAAATGCAGGGACCTTTTCCCTCCCAAGAGTCACACACACCTTCCTCTGAAGAGACAAATCCTCAGAGGCCTGTAGAGAAATTAGTCTAAAGACTTCCCATTTGAGAACAAACAGACGAACTCCAAAACCCCAAAGCCTCCACCACCACCGCACAAGCCACTTGTTGCACAGGTTCCAGAGAACCTGCCACTTTAACTACTTTCCTTATAGAGTTTGAGCCTTGAACAACATTAAATCCCATCTAGATGACATGAAGCAGGGCTAGAGAAAGTACACCAGGGGCTGCAAGCAGACAACTAACAGACCCCAGTAGGTTCCCCCAAGCCCTGCATCTCTCTCTCTCTCTCTCTCTCACACACACACACACACATATACACACAAAATATGGTTGCAGGAATTGCTGTTTCATCCAATATCTGGACAGGGCCCCCCAATCAAACCATTTCTCTTTAAGGCCAAGGTTTCTGAACATCTCATGGCTCAATCACAGCAATGAAGATAACAGTCTGTTTCTAAAAAATTATAAAAATGTTGGTTCGCATTCTTCTTCATGTTCTCTAAACAATGTTGCTTCTCACAAACCACTGGGATATTATGTAAGATATAAATTCATCAACAACCTAACTATCCAAGTCTGCTACATCCCATCCCAATAAAACTTGAAATCCATACTATTGAGCTCTACACGGATGTAGTTCCTTGGGCCAACATTTTCTAGGAAAGTGCCTGATGGAGCAGAAGTCTTGAAGAAGAAGCTAATATCAAGACTGTAGTTCAACTGGAAGGTGGGGAAGAGCAAAGCTGTTCCTCTGATGAAGGAGACTGTATTCCAGGAGTTTCCTGCAAGCCAAAAGAAAGGGCTTATGAGAAAGAATATTTGCCCATATCCCATAATCCTTCAGGGGTCCTAACCTATTCAGGCAGGACCCTAAGGGAATGGAATCCACACCCTGTGTGCTACTCACGGTCCCCATAACAACGCAATGGGCCCACGTAGAATTGAGCCTCTGAACCAGTCCGGTTTGTGTCCATTACCACAACCTGTGTGACTGGAAGATGGTCTACAAAATTCAGCAGCCCTTTATCTGCCCGCCTGGAATGGAAAGGGAAGAATGTGGGAAATGGGCTCCCAAAATTAATAGGGGGTATATCCCCAATTTCAACCCTACATCCATCCCTACCCAAGGCCTTCTTGAAGGGAGGGAAGAACCATCTCTCACCACATGGCATGGTCAGCATCACAGTTGCAATAGAAACGGGGGTCAGCACAGTTCTTGTCCATGCCACATGCACAACGTCCAAGTCCTGGTGGGGACCCACCCCAGTAATAATGGCGTTCTGCATTTCGGCCCATCCAGAAACTCAGTGGCATTCCAGCTACAGAGAAAACAAGACAGCTTGTAAATGGAGATGGGAAGAGGAAGGCCCCACAGAGGTTACACTCCAGCAAAGAATTTAAGTTCAACGTATTGAATCAGATAAAACAACTCATTTAGTTTGGCATAACATTTCCCATAAAGGCCAGCAAGATGCTTCCATCTTGTAACCTATAAGAAAATTATTCTCCTGTGTTGTTCTTGCCTCCCCCACCAAAATGGTATTCATGACATACTCCAGGGGTGGGGAACTGCAAGTCTTGAAACTAAATCAAGCTCTCCTGAGGTTTTGAGACACCTATGTCCTCGTCCCCATGACACCATTATTACATTGGCTCCAGATTTTATAAACAACCCATTTTAAATTGTTGAAATGCCCTGCCTGAAGATTAGTTATTGGCAATAAAAGCTTTAAGGCACAATATGAAGGTCCTACCACTTTGGCAGATGCCTTGCCCACCATTAGACTGCAGCCCGCAAGGAAGTAAGCAAAAGTTGAATCCTATTTTCAGGCTAAAAATGGTTCCCCAGCCTTTGCACCCCATAATGTTGTCATGGCCAGGAACTATTGAAAAATTAATCTTCCATACATTCTTTCTCGCCCATGTTCTCTACATGACACAGTTTTATAAAATTTTGTCAGCAGGTGGGGGGTTACATGGCCATCTAGATCTTGTTTGACTTGACTATCTGAATCAGATCCAACTAGTGCAGCCAACAGTCAACTAGATAATTCTAGAGCATCCCCAAACTACAAAGGCCAGAATTTCATAGGATGTAGCCATGATCCTTAAAGTGGCATCATAGTGCTATACTTTTGTAGTGTAAAATGGCTCTGAGAGAAAGAGCTTCTGAGTATGTGTGAATACAAAAGTAGCATCAGGTTCACCCTCTTACAAATTCTTCCATTGCCAGCGACCTCAAAATAGGATTCATATATCTTTCTAATTAAAACAACAATTACAATCAACATAATCTGGCTGCCTGCATTTTTCTCATGCCTATTCTATCCTGTCCTTCCTTAGCTGTCTTTTCCCCTCCTAAATGATAAGTCTCTAAAACTTTAGACTTTCCCTAGGGAGAATGAATTTTGATGCCCCAATCATTTGGGCTGTGTGTTCCACATTCTTCTAGCTCTCCAATATTGTTTCTGAAAAAGGGGCAATCAGAGCTACAAACTATACACCAAATACAGCCATGCATACATAAAAGCACTAAGATACTGGTCATTTTATTATCAGTGACGTTCCTATTTATTATTTACAAGGGATGTGCTCCACCTCCCTCAACCACTACCACTGCATACTGAATTAATTTCTTTATTTAGTTTACCCTTACAACCTCATAGGGGCTCGACAGACCGCCCTGAAGTGGTGGCAGGATGCCATCCCTTTCTTAGCTGGATCAGGGCCGCGGCAACCTGACACCGTGGCCCCGATCCGGCCTTTTGAGGGTGCAAAAAAGAAGCTGCAAAAAGCCCGCGAAAGGGTGCCATAGCCACAGTGGTGTGGCTATATGGCACTCCTTCGGCACTGCATCGTATGGACACAATGTCCTGATGCTGCCCCCCCCCCCCCAGGCTAGTCTGCACAGGGCCATAATCTCATTTCAGTTCAGTTTCCATCTGCTTTGGGAGCAGACAGAAAAACCATCAGATGAGTTTTATGACTGGTTTGGAAACCATGCTCAAACAGTCACCATTAGTGGCTGCACTTCAAATTGGAAGGAGGCCTTGAGTGGAGCATCAGAGTTCTTGAGTATTAGAGTTCTGTCCTAGGGCTACTACTCTTCAGCACTTTTACTGACACAAAACTGGGTGGAAGGAATCCTTATCAAGTTTCCAGATGACACAAAACTGGAAGGGGTGGCTAACACATTGGAAGATAGAAACAGAATTCAAAAGGACCTTGATAAACTAAAAAATAGGCAGACATAAATAAAATGAAATTGAATAGAGACAAATACAACATTCTACACTGACCAAATGTACAAATGGGGGATAGATGGCTTAACTAAATGTGATTAGGGCTTTGGAATTGTTGATCATGAATGGTGGGGCCTCTCTCCTCTGTACAGCTTCAAAAAGAAGCTGGACAGCTACTTGTTGTGGAAGCTTTAGTTGGAGCTCTTGCACTAAGTAGGAAGCTGGGCTCAATGGCCAATGAGGCTGCTTTCAACTGTTTGATTCCAAAAAGAAAATCAATATAATCAAACCCAGTAAGCTGGCAGACAGAATACTCACTCTGAGTGTTCAGCAGTCGGGAAAAGTAACAGTAGAACTCAATCTGCTGTTCACAGTACTCAGAGGCATTTGCCAGGGCTGACACCTCGCCCCATGATGCATTCCAGTAGTCGACAGTGCCTAGGAATGGGTTTTCAGGGCTGTAGCCTGTCACTTTTGTAAGCCAGTATCGATTATGCCGAACAATTGTCCATGCCCGATCCTCTGAAAAGGGGAAGAATATTTTAACAAACGATTGAAATAAATATGGGTACATTTCTCTCTCTCTCTCTCACACACACACACACACACACACACACACACACACACACAACCCTTATAGACTAGTTAACTGGTAGCATGTTCATGCCAGGGAGTTGGACTGGATGGCCCTTGTGGTCTCTTCAAACTCTATGATTCTATGTCTGAAGGAAAGCAAAGGAGCATTCTCCAGAGACTAAGATCTAGTCACTTTTCAGAGCCACCTTCATTCCCTGTCCTGGGAGGAAGTTGGGATAACAAATAAATAAATAATAAAGAGCCAGTTTCCAGATTTTTAGGATAAGACCTGCCAGAGCCAAGGAGAAGGCACAGACCCTGCGTTGAATAATCATTTCTTTGGACCTCAGCTCTCAGACTGAGAGCCGTACAATGTGGCCGGGGGATTCTGGGAACTGTGGTCCAAAAAGCAACCATTTCAAGTTCTGCCTCAACATGAGCAAGCCTCTGAATAGTGACCACTGTGCTTTGATAGGGGAAAGCCTAGAACATCCATTCATTCCCACATACCTCGAATGTCACAGTAAACAGTGAAAGGTTTCAGGGGCCCACTGCCATCGGGGTCAATGGTGTAGTTGCCAGATGTTTTACCACTGAGTCGGTAGGCATCACAGGTTTCCTTGTAAATGGCTGAGAGATGAAGGAGGAAGTGAGGAACCCAAGGCACACAGACCAGCACTTTAAGCCCTCCCCTCCCCAGGCCCTTGGCTCACGAGTGTGGCAGGTCTCCCCTTTGTAACCCGTCAAGTCACAGATGCATGTGAAGTCATCCCAGGACTGGATGCAGCGACTACCATGTTCACACATGTTGGGAGTACACCTGGCACACATGGTAAAAGAAGAAAGTTAACACTGGAGGTAAGAACTCTGCTGCAGAACACACGTGTAAGTCTTCAAGATGCCCATACCATTTAACATTTCACACAAATGAAAACTGGGACACAGGTGGCAAAGCAACATTGGAGGAAAATTATTGACAAGGGAGAGCACACAAGCTAGGAGAGGCTGTAGCAGTTTACTTTTGCCTGAGCCTACTAAGAAGGACAAGATTCCTTTCTCATCTCTACTCTCCCTCCTATTTACTTAACTGAGTGCAAACTAATTTTGCACTTTGAACTCAGTTTGCAGAAAGTGGGAGGAACAGAGAGAAACTGGGATGTTTTGAAAGTAGCTGGAAATGGGACAACAAATGATTAATCAGGAGTGTCACTGCCAAAGTTGGATAGTTGGAAGGCATGGGACCCAGCAGCCTCACCTCCTTCACATTTGTGAACAAGGTCCTGTGGCACTTCTGGAGAGCACCTTAAACATTTACAAAGGGCACCTCTCACACATTAAGAACTACACTATCAGATCTATCAAATATAGCACTTTTGTGTTATCCCTGAATTAGGAAAAAGCCCCAGTTAAGCTCAAACACAGGGCATGACAGTGCTACCCATCTTCAGGTGGAATCAGTACAGTGTATTTGCATACAATGTTTTGTGTTCCAGCTGGCTAAGCCATCTTCTGGAATATTCCATGCCACCTCCTCCCCCAGTTGGTTTTGGGGGGCATGAAGACCCTCTAGGTTTTCATATACTGTCATTTTTTACTTCCACACGTGCTGAAGTTTCCCCTAGCACTGATTTTAAGAAAAGCTAGGCTTTTGGATTCAAACAAGTCATTTCCCCAAGCTCTACCCTAGCACGCGGTAAAGTCTGATGCGGGTGCACTGTACTTAACTAAGCACAGTGGAAACTATTTTGGTTCCAATCATGTTTAAATAGTCTGATTTGGGACTGACCCAATGCGTAAAATAGTCAGATTTTATATTTTAAAATACTGTAAGTATTTCCTACCAAGTGATATATCAGTTTCAGCCACACTGGGCAACTAATTGTATCCACTACCATTAGCACTTTTTGGAAGAATCAGAAAAAGAGGATTTTCTCACAAAAGTTCATTGTATCAGAATTCTATACAGTACAATATTGCTTCTTTCCTCCATATACCATATTAAGTAATTATTGGCCCCAAGCAGAAGTTGGGAGGCAGATTCCACCCTTCTATGTGCCCCAACAGATCCCCCTAAAACCAGCAGTTTTGGAGATTCCTCAACCTTTATAAGATATGTCGAAAATGACATCTTAATTGTATCTTGTGACTTGAGTATTCTGACACATGCCTTGAACTATCACTTTCAATTAATGTGCTGCAGTTATCATATTTTAGGAGAGAATAGATTTTCTCTCACCTCTCTCCATGTCATTCCTTATTCTATGAATACAGAATTAGAGCATCCATAGTATATTATACAAAGTATGATGCTCTTCCATTGTTCTTCTATTCTCCAAATTGTTCTTCCATTCTCCAAATCATTTTAGTTGCTCTTCTCCCTGCCTTGTCTGGTTCCTGAAGCTACAGAATGATCACCAGATGTGATCAGAACTACTTTAGTAACTGACTTATACATTTCCAGTATGCTATCTGTTTATTTTCAGCCTGTCTCCCAAAGAATAGTAGACATACAAAATGTAAAAGATGCATTCAAATCCAGAAGGAAATATTTTTCCAGCCATGCTGGAAGAAATGTTGATCCTATGTTGTAGGATATGTTTCTCCTTCAAATTTACAAAGGCAGGACCAATGAACTCAGCATTTGTCCCTCTCTTTTCTTCTATAGAACTCAGGGTAGATGGAGTTCCTAAAGAGTCTCCCATGCACAGACTGACTCTATCTAAACCATGTGTTCGAGTCCCAGATCCTTCCTTTAAATAAATGCTAGATGACCACCTATCAAGGGTACTCTAGTGTTGGTTTTCTAAACTAGCAGAGCTCAGACCAGATGGATCTTTTCAAACTCTGTGTTTTTATATGCCTTCAGACCATTCTATCCTCCACCCAGCACAATACCGCTAAAGCCTTGCCCAAATATATTGGAAAGATCATAAAACTCTCTTCTCTCCACACATATTATTTACTGAGGCTGGCCAAAGACACTTCACTACTTGAGGCAAATATATCCCTTGTTCTTTCCATGTACAGATGCCAACTACACTGACAGTTCAGTGTTGTTTCAACACTCGTATTTGGATAACAAGCTAGCTGATAGTGTATGACAGATTCTGTGACACAAACAACCTGCCAGAGCCATAAGATGTTCTAGGGAAGGCTTTCTCTCAGTCCACCACCATGGCAGGCTCACCTGGTGAGGACATGAGAGCCTTCTCAGTGGCTGCTCCCACCCTCAAGATGCCCTTCTACAGGAGGTTAGGCTATGCCCCTCCTTGCTTGTCTTTCCTTGGCAAGCAAAGTATTTACTCAGTCAGGCTTGTAATACATAAGCATGGGGTTGCTTTTATATAGGGTGTTTGTTATGGGGGGTGTATTGTAGTTTTTATAATTTTATACTGTTTTTATTTGATGTTTTTAATGATTTTTATTTGATGTTTTTAATGGTTTTTATTGTAAAGCATTTTAAAATGTTTTTACTTGTGAGCTGCCTTGGGTCCCTTTCTGGGAGAAAGGAGGTGTAAAAATGAAATTAAACAAACAAACAAATAAATAAAATACAACTTAGTCCTCCAAGAAAATGGTATGGGGGTTCAGATGGAAGATACATTGATTTATGGGGTGGTGAGCATGGCATAATGGTTTGAGTATAGTTGGTTGGAATATGACTCTGGAGACCAGGGTTCAAATCCTGACTTGTCCATGAAAAGCCACTGTGTGACCCTGGGCAAGTTATACACACTCAGCCTCAGAAGATGGCAACGGCAAACCCCCTTTGAAGCAACATGCCAAAAAAACCCCACCATGATAGGGTTGTCTTAGGGTCGCTATAAATCATAAAAAGACTTGAAGGCACACAACAATAACAACAAATTTCACTCTGCCCAATGGTAGGGTTGGCCCTGTACTAACTCAAGTCACAACCCTGATGAGACAGAATCTCCTATCTGACAAACATACCTATCAGTGACGCCACATACGTTGAAGTACACTTCAAAGTACTTGCCAAGCCGATGCTGGCGGACCATGTCTAATTCAATGGGCTTCCGATCCACAGTGACCATCTGCATGCACCCATGGAAGGCTGTCTGGTTGGAGGCACAACCGGTACGTGATGCTGGTTTGGGGCAGCCTAGAAAACACAAACATCAGCCCAGTAATGTGCAATGGGGAAAACAGGAAAGAATGACTGAAAAAAAGAGAGAAGAAAATGAAGAAAGACGCAAGGAGAGAAACACAGTGGTTGTACTTAACTTATTTGGTACAGATTTAGTCAAACACACTGAAATCAATGAGTAACTTAACTGTCAGTGCTTTCAATAAGCGTACTCTAAATTTGTTTAAATCTGGATCCAAACCAATGAAACAAACCAACAAAATGTGTTGAGGAAGAAGTGGTGTATTCTACTTAAAAGGCTTTCTTGTTTCCAGAAGAATCCTTAACCAGTAAATATACTGGTTTAAGACAATTCCCTCCCCAGAATATTTATCAACAGTATATGCCACTTGACTAAGTCAGGGTGCTTTCCAGCCTAAGAACTCTGAAGTCTACAACTGGAAAGTAAATCACCACAAGAAGTCAAGATAGTCCCTGGTGCATGGTGCACATATAAAGATGCAAAATCCACAGTAAAATGCATTACTTCATGAAAATTGTCCCAAACACAGTCCACACAACTAGCCAAAGGATGACTGCTACACAACTGATAGCAGACACCAGCTAATGAACAAGCCCAGTAACAGAGCAGCTTACAGTTCAGCACTTACTTTACTTAGTAAACATAGGCCTTAAATCTTAAACAGAGTTCATTCAAATGCTTCAGAGATCAACAATATCCAATCAGGTACACAGTACTAGCGGCATCTCTAGGGTTGGTGTCACCTGGTGCAGTAACTCATGGTGTCACCACACACACACACCCCATTGACCTCCTTCCATTTCACACCATACAAAATCCTTATAATGCTTTTTTGCACTAATGGTACTCGTTAATCGTAATTCCCGTAAACCACTAAATGTAATGCTAATAGTTGTGACATAAACAACTAGCAAAATTAAAGTTATATCTTCAAATTACAGTATCATAAACACAAGCTAAATGTATTCACATATACACATTGAATATGTATGTGATGTTAAAATGTGATGTTTTTAAAGAAAATTTTAAAATAATAATTTTTTTAAAAAATGTTTAAAAATTTAACATTTTGAAATTTGAAATTTTAATTTAAAACATTTTGAGGGCCTCTCCTTTCTCCACCCACTGAGCTTCATTCCACTCCCACCACCTCTTAAAGTGTTTTAAAGGGTAGAAGATGAATGCCACAGCCCGTTTCTGTCAAAAGGTAGGTGTTTGAGGACCAGTGGTGGCACACACACCCTTAGGGTGTCACCTGGTGCAGTCTGCACCCCCTGCACTCCCCTAGGGTTGCCCCTGCACAGTATCCAGACTCAACAAACACAGTCCAGGTCAAACACAGAATTCAAGAACACAACAGGGAGTCAGGTGACTTAGAGAACCTCTGACAACTCCTGGAGGGCAGGGCTGGCAATTTATAGATCATCAGCTCAACGCAACTGCTGCTTAACTGCTATTTCCTCTAAATCCTCTGAGACTCTTTGTTGTCTCCAGTAGGTGAGGGAAGCTAGGGGTAAGCTTGTCTTCTGTATCTGAATGAGCATAACGCTCTGCCAAAGTTGGTAATGCACTCTGGTCTGTGTCTGAAGCTTGTGGTTCTGGAACCTCCTCCTGCTCTGGTTTAGCACCAGGTCCCAGTAGCTCCTCTGCTTCAGTCTCTGAGTCAGAAGTAATGTTCTGGAAGGATGGATGGTTGGAAGTTGTCTCAGGTTGTCCTATTCAAAAATCACTTCATATGTACCCATTAAGCCATGATAATGCTATTACCACATAATGTCCGTACATTATCATATTATTACCTTTAACAAAAATATATTTAAAAGTAATGTTGTGGTGGCAACACTGTGGTATGTGGTACACGGGAAATCAGTGGGAAATCTTTGGAAAACACCCACATGTAGTAAAGACATCTAAATACTGACTTTTAAAATGGTTAGCAGGTCACAGTTGCAGCATTACCACACTATAAAAGCAAATCATTCATATATATATATATATATATATATATATATATATATATATATATTGGGGGGAGGAATCTGAAAGATTTTAAGATCACAGATCATAGAAAACTTGACTATTCTTTTTGGAAGTTTGTCCTCTTCATCCAAGAATTGAAAGTAGTCTGAAGTTTCCCTGATGAAGAATTCCTTGGGAGGGACAACCAGACTACACCCAGACCATATGCACTAACTGATTGTTCTCACAGTGAAGTAGAATGAGACATTTGCATTCAAACTGGCTACTGAATCACAGTGAGAAAGGAGGTCATTAACAAATTATTTTCGGCATGAAAAACTCCCATTCCCAACAACTATAAAGCACAATAGCATCAGGAGAACCACAACATCATGCAATAAGGGTGGACAAAAGTGGGATCAAACTACAGTGATGACAGTATAACTGCATGTTGTGCTGGGGACTTTAATCATCTTCTTATTTCTTGGCCCCAGGCTCCGTTGTTTTTAATGACTAGGTCATGGTTTAGATAATCTTTAATTATTTCAGTGTCTTCATCAACCCCTTTAAAGTTATCTTATATTATGTTAGTGTGTTAGGTTACTCTTTAATATTCTGTTATCCCATCTACTCATAAAAAAGCTGCAGCCTAAAGTAAATAGCACTTTCTGGGGAGGAAAGCAGCTAGGAAATATCAATTTTCAGTAGAAAAATAGGATGAGCCCCTGACTAGCAAATATCTGGAATTCAGTCCTGCTGCTGCTTTCTCATCAGACTAAAAGCACTCAAGTTATGCACATTCATTTGAATCTGTACGGGAAACTTGGCAGATCAGAGGGCCAGATTTTCTACTCTGAGACCTTCTGATGCCTCAGAGAATGCCCAAAATGCCATTAAAACTGGGGGGGGGGGGGGGACCAAAACAAGTGGCCAGAAGTCAACATTAGGTCTTGAAAAAAAAATTTATAGCACAGGGGACCTGCAGCAAAAGATGAAATTTACTCTTCTTTTGCCAGAGTAAATGTGGTCTCAGGGTGGCAAGGGCCATATTAATGTCCTGGGGGTGCTGTCTGTAGTCCTGTGCTTCTATTTTATACATCCCTGATCAATAGATATATTTTAAAAACTACTTTAGAGGTGGTAGAGGTGATTATTCTTTCCCCCTCATTATGCAGTCTTGTTCAATCCAGTCTTCTTTCTCATGCCCTTACAGTTTAAACATTGCTCACATGCCTAGAAACTTAACATTTGCAAACATAAAGGGCTAACAAACTGCTTACAGCCTGAATTGAAATGGAGATTCTGAGAAGCTAGGATCTGACACAACAACATGCCTCACAGTTATGAAGAGTTGTGGTAAACACACAACCATACTGCTCTTCTTGCCTGGCTCCTGGTCTCTAGTTTCTCAGACTTCTCTCTTGTTTCCTTCAACGTTTGGTCTCAAAACCATCACACCTGCAAAACTTTTCTCTGACAGATAGAATCTGCTGCTATTTAGTAGCAACTCCTTAATCCACCCTCCTCAGAAGATTAATGGTTTCCCCTGTAATCCTTGATCAAAACAGCACCTACCTCCAAAGAAGTACTGGTTTCCAGTGCGCAGCTGAATGTCTCGGTCAACACGGAAGCTAGCATCGTTCTGGTCATCAATGGTGATGACAGCTGAGATTTCACGCACTGTTAAGGACACTGAATGCCAGAAGCCATCATTTAAACGGTATCCTGGGGTGGGGGAGGTTGGAAAGGAGGGACACAAGAAATTCAGCATAGCTTATATGATTTATAACAAACTTGCTGCCCCTCACTGACTGCCTCTCAGAGATCTCACCTTCATGTGCAATCCTCTAGACACATCAAAAAGCCAGTGAAGCCTCTGTTCCTATGTTACTAATTATCATGGCTAAAATAAGTACAAACTGGTTTGTTTTTTTCATGACATGTAAAATGCTTTTTGCCTATAGTTTCTCAAGGCCACCCACACTCACAGTTTTATCCTCACCTACAGTAATGAAAATACCTGATTTTTCTTTACTGGGAAAGATTGCAAAATGTACTTGCTATGCTAACATTTTACACCAAACAATCAGCTTATCTAAACCATATGTATTTAGGAAATGACACATAATAGGACCTTTCTTGATCCAATTCACTTAAAGTTGGACAGGGATACACACATGGCCCATACCTGTATTTAGGAAGCTGTCTTGAATAGTTTGCTCTAGAAATAAGGATATGTGCTGAGGGAAGAACTGTTTTATAGTGTCTAACTTGGGTGGGTGTTTTTGTTGTTGTTGTTGTTGTTTGTTTGTTTGTTTGTTTGTTTATTGGTAATATCATTTTAAATTTGCCTTAGAGAACAGTAACAAAAGCATGCATGCATGCATGCATGCGTAAATAAATAAATAAATAAATAGAAGCAAAACCTAGAATACACAAATCAACAGTGTCAGCACTGTGACTGGACCAGCCTCCTCATCATTAAAGTCCTTTTGGGCCATGACACTAATTCCTAATACTGCAAAAGCAGGCTCTGAGGAAGATAATGAAAGATTAATTGGTCCTCCTCACATGCTGAAATATTTAACAACTCTACATCTGCCATGCAAGATATTATCATTGCTGATGGTGCATTAGCTCCTTCGCTTGGGTACTATAAGAATACTCATGGACATGCTGTTCATGTTCAGTATACTATTTAAAAAACAATTACTGTTAAAATTATTTTTAAGACCCTCCCCCCACACTCTTATTAGCTAAGATTTATACATTTATTCTATCTGTGGCTGAAAACCTCTACTACAGGGTCAAACTCAGGAGAATGACAATCATACAATTAGCAATTGTGTGATTGTCCATGCCAAGATCCCAGTCTAGCTTCCATTTCCTTAAGAAGCTGCCACTTACTATAAAAAATACAACCACACAGCTGCTAACTGCATGACTGTCACATCTAATTTGTCTCTGAAAGGCAGACAAGTCCATATTTTCCCATAGAAAGAAACATAAGTACACTATTTTTACAATACTACATCACATTATATTTTCTTTTTAAAAACGAAGCCCCAAGCAGGACAGGAACTAATGGGAAGATTCCACTTGCAATGGCAAACCTCCTCTGAACAAATCTTGTTAAGAAAACCCTATGATAGTGTTGCCATAAGTCAGAAACGACTTGAAGGCATACAACAACAATATTATAATCTTGTCATAACAAAGCCCACACATAATGTTTTATCATAACAAGCAGTGGTTTTTCACTCAACATTTGATTACTCTTCAAATCTTAACCCAGATCAACGATTACAGATAAGAAGCTATTTAAAGGCTGGGAAGGTTTTCTAGTGACATGAGCTCTTATCTGAGGCCCTTGAAGGTTTTTTATTGAAACAGAAATATGATGGCTGCTGCCTCTGGTCTATTGAAAAAGCAACAACCTAAGATATGTCTTTTTAAAAAAATCTCTAGTAATATACATGAATTAATGTTTGACTTCACTAACCATTAGCAAAACAAATTACTGGTAAGCTTTTAAAAATGAATGTGTCAAACTCTACCAGCAAGTCAGTAATGAAGATACAGATTACCATCAAACCTAACAGGAGCAGAGAGCCAGGACAGCCAAGAATGCTTCCCTACACAGATGAGAGATATAGCTTGTGAACCGAAAGTCTCAATATCATCTTCACAGGCCAATAAATTTTAAAATCCAGCCTGCAGGTAAAAGAGCAAGCCCAAACTCACCCCATGCAGTAATGGTATTACACCGCCTTCTTCAAGAAAACCAACACAGCCCATTGGGGCAACAGCCATGTCAGCATTATGGAATGTTTAGTTAATTTAAGTTAAATATCTTCACCCCCAACCAATGCCATCCTACCTGCTCCAAACTCCACTTTCTTGGTTTTTGTTTTCGGCTGAGCAATGGTTACATTGATCTGTCCATCACTCAGCACCATCTCAAGCCAGCCCAGGTCATCTGCAAAGGGTGTATACAAAAGCAGCCCCACAACGTCCCACGTACGAAAGCTGAAGCTGACCGACAGTTGATTGCGCCGGGGATACCCTGGCACTTGCAAGAAGTTATTGACCCCCGCAAAGGTGAAGGGGAACAAGAAGTTGTCCCGACAGAAAAAGCCCACATGCCCCTGAAACAAAGAATGAGTCAGTGAAGAAAATTCCCTCACAGAGGAGATGAAGCAACATCCAGTGTAAATGAAAAGAAAGAAGGGAGTAGGAACCAAACCAACTCTCCATCAATAACAGGGCCAAGTGCATTCTATGCTCCCACAGATGGACTGTGCAATGGCTGAATTTGTAACCAGGCACAAAACACTATCTCTTGTAAGTCTCTAAGGGATGGGACGAGGCATTTAATTGCCATGGCTATGGGTGCAAGCTTCAGAACATCTGGGTAAAGCCTGGTGAAACTGCAACAACAGGTCAGAAATGGAGAAGGCCAAAAATATTTCCAGGGGCTTGCCGTGCACTTTGATATCCCTTTACCTTACCAAGGATTCCTTCAATATCTCTTTGACCTATCAGGGATTCCCAGAAGAACCCAATAAAATATGGCTTCTTAAGTAAATAAAAACATATACTTTTGTTTAAAAACAAGCCATGTGAAGCTCCTCACCCAACTGGGATTAAGAAGCATGCATTTTTATCAAGATGCAACAGAGAAAGATGGGAAACAGATTATCCCATCAACTCTGTTGAAAAATCTGCTCCTCCTTCAGATTCCTCCTTTCCCTGAACTGAATCCATTTAAGGAACAGCAACCTTGTTTCCTAGTATTAAGTGTAAAACTATAACAGTCACTATAAGAACTACGGTACTATTAATGTTTAAGAATTAGTGCCTGAGTTTGCATTCTCCCTTCCTTTCTCATCCCTTCCTTCCTTGCATTTGTAAGTCTGCAGGCACACTGCCTTATTTTTACTGAACACACACAGAGTGCTCAGCAACTCATCAGATGAAGAATGAAGTAAAAACATGTTTAAATAAAATAATAAAATTATCACAGTCTCACAGAGGGAGAAGAGAAAAATACTTATTGATGAAAAAAAATCAGCTTTTTGCTGCTTTTCTATGTATGTGTGGTAAGTCATCCACAACTATCGTTTTTGTTCCTCCTTCCTTACCAAGTTAAAGTACTACCTTTACACCAGGAAGAACAACTGTGACCGTCCAGATATTTTTTGGCCTACAACTGCCATCAGTCCCAGAGAGCATAGCTAATGGAAAGGAATGCTGTGAGTTATAACTCAAAAATATCTGGAGATCCAGAGTTACCATCCTTGACTTAAAGCAGATTGTGTTGGAATCCTCCCACTTGGACATTTTGTGCTTCCATATATATATGAGCAGAAAAGTAACAAGAATGGAGAGGCTGCCACGGTCAATGATGGCGCTGAAGCTGAATCACTGCAAGCCCTCCAAATCTTGCATGGATACTCCTGCAAGTTATTTTCACCTAGCCTCTGCAAAATTCAGCATTAACTGGGAAGTACTCTGGAGCACACCTACAGCACAAGCAAGTGTTCCTAGACAGGATCACTGCTCAACCACTGTAAATCCAAGTCAAATACCACATTCATTTCTCACCTCAACTCGGATAGCAGGTTTGCGGAGTTTTGCCATGGTGCTTATATAGACCAGATTGTAGACTATGTTTTCCATGCAGCCACGAAAGTTCTGCTGATAGGCAAGGCGATGTTTTTCATGGTTCATCACACCTCCAAAGAAGATCTGCAAAAGCCAGAACAAGAAGGCAGCACCTCAGCTAAGGGCACGTGACTTCTCAATGCCCAGACATAGTCCAGGCTCAGCCAATGGAAGAAGGGATCTAGAGCTGGGGATCACTGTAAGGTCTAAGCAATCATCAGCTCCGTGAGAAAAAGGCGAGGAACATTTGATCTAAGCTTACGAAATTTCAAATCCTTCACCAGGTCATAACATATATAACTTGTAAATTGGCCTAGCACAGGGATTCTGGGACTTGTAATACAAAAAAGTAATTTTTCCAAGCTCTGCCTGTAGACCTTTCAAGTAATTTCCCACCACACTGACACATTACCTCTTTGTCCAAGTCAAGTTGTTCAAATGCCCCATTTAGACGGAAGCGTAAGACTTCCCCATCCAGGCTGAAGTTGACAAACTGTCTGTAGCGTTCAAGACGAAATTGGTGCCAGTGTTGGTCATCCAAAAGGCTTCCTAGTTTCATCTTTGTCTCTCCTCCGCTGGTGTTGAGTGAGCTGTTGCCTGGGGGGAGAGACATGTGTCAACATGTTGTTGGAAGACAGTGTCAACAGAAAAGCAAAGGAAAGTCAACCTTTTGGGGAAAATGCTTATCCCATCTTCAAAATGTGACTTTGCCTTTGGCCTAGCAAATGTGCTTCAGTAAACTAGTATATGAATGCAGGTTGGAATTGTCTATTCCCATAGATAACTGAATTTCCCCCCAACATTGGAAATCAAATATGCTGGAAAATTATGAACACATAGCAGTAAGTTGAGAATCGTTCAGATTTTCTAGTGAATCAAACATTAGTAGAAGAAATGCTTCAGATAATGTTGACTCCCTAGAAATCCACTCTGCCCAAACAATAGGAGAGAAAGCAGAAGGCACTCCATCATCACTACCACCATGACCATATTCTCTTCATGCTCTTTGGGCAGAATGTTGTTTAATGAACATCTTTCTCCATTCTTTAATGCTTCACCCAGCAGAGAGTTTGAGGGAAGAACAGACAGGTATGCCAAAACACCTTTCCCATTTGAATTTATACATAAAATGGGAATAAAATGGAGCTATCTGCAGGTTAAACATGAAGTACACTTAGTACATGGAAAGATCTTGTAGCACCTTTTAGACTACTTTCTACATCTGAGGAAGCAGGCTGAAGTCTGCAAAAGCTCATGCTGCCAATCACATACTCATTCTACAGAATAACACGGCTATATCTTTCAATGGGGTACACTTGCTATTTGGAGGCTTCGATGTAGGATTACAGAAGAAATATGTAAATGTGGTGGGACCAGGGGCCAATTTTCCAGACCAGAAACTTTCAGAGATTTTATGGACAACCCAAAATTGAAAAGAACAACACAGGTTTTTAAAAAATCAAACAACACAGGATGACCTGCCATCTATTTAAAAGGTAAAATGCCACTCCTGATCCAAAGAATTGCAATTTGGGAAGAACAGGGGTGCTGCAGGCCACAAAAAGACCCACCAAGGCCACACGTGGCTCCAAATTGCACATTGCCTATTCCAGGTGTGCTTTCTGCTTTAGCAATCTGCTTGATTCTCACACAACCAAATTGTGACTCTCCTCCTTTGAATACCAAACTATTGTCTGAGTGGCTAGTTAGTGTATAATTCTTCCTCCCAGCCTCACCAAGACTCATGCTAAGAACCAGCTGGGCCTGATGCAGTTCCACACGGATGTAGTCTCCCTGGGCCCCTGCCCCATACATTAGGAGGCCTTCACGCTCCATTGTCTTGAAGTTGAACCCGAGTACGTCTTGGGTAGTACGGATGGTTTTGGTGCGGAACCTGTATGCAATGGCGTCATCACCATCAAAATATAAGATATCAGACTCTGCAGAGAAGAGGGAAGAAAGAACAGGTGTGTGGTTATTGTAAGTACTCTCCTATCCTTTTTTCTCTTCCTGTGCAATGAAACTGTTTAAGGACCATCTATCCTAAATACAGTATATCCAGTGAACACTTCCATGTCAGTGAAACGCTGGATGTTCCCCAAGTTCCAGTGCAACACTGGAAGTTACAATTACATTACAAGTAATTACAGTTCAGACTGTAAACCAGTGCAGATTCTCTGCCCCACTGACATGGAACCCACCCCACTCCTTATCTGGCATCACTACTGAGGTGAAAAATGAAAAACATCCTCTGTTCTCCACCAGTCTAATATGGAAAAAATGAAACAGTTCTGTGCTCCAGGTGTGTTTTTCTTAAACTGGGAAGTTAAGACTAGCAGCCAAATCACTTACGGTAATAGCAGCCATAAAGCCCCACGCGTAAACCAATATTCCCTTGTGGATTCCAAGCCACAGGAATAATGCGGAGGTAGCGAGCCAAGATGGGGTAATGCAGCTCATGACGGACTACACCACTTGCATTCACGTTGCCAAAAAATGTCTACACAAGAAAGCAAGAGAAAAGCAAGCTCTGAAGAGATACTACTCAGATTACCAGCATGAAGAGCTATTGACTCATTGTTTCCACACAAATATGCACATCCTAGATTTCAGAACTAGGAGCAAAAGGGAAGGACCATGAGCCAGCCAGGGAGAAGAAACAATGGAGTGCAACACATCAGTAAAAGAGAATGGGTATTTCCACATTGAAAGTCCCAGATTCGATCCCTGTCATACCCACTATAAGGAACTCAGGTTGTAAAGGATGGAAAAGGTCAGTTCCCAGGACCTGGGAGACCTGTCATTGATCATAAGAAGCAATAGAGAGCTACACTAAACAGTCACAGTATGAGGCAGCTCCTTATATTCTCAGTCAACAAAGTAAACCACAATTGTTTAAAAAATAATTAAAAATAAAAACATAAAATAAAAACATAAACTCAAAGCATATACGTATACATCATTCCTTCATCAGATCGTCATTACAAATACAGTTACATCAGTTAAGCATTAAATCCCACTTATTTTGCAATATACACGAATTCTATTAATTTTTACACTGAGCAGTATGCATTAATATCTATAAGAGGGTTTGAGGATAAAGAGAGAAAAAGCAAAGTTAATTTTGTATATACAACTTTGCGCCCATTATTTCCATGTTTCTTGTTAACTTCATTCCAACACTTCCCTCTTTTAATACCTTCCTTCCAAGTTTCTTTCTCCTTTCCAAATTCTTCCAATCTCTCCTTTCTCATTCATCCTCGTCTTTCCTTATCTCCCTTTTCAGTTCCTTCCTTCCTTTTCATCATCTCTTCAATCCTCAGTTGGCCTTCTTTTATAACTTTCCTTCCTTAAACATCCTTCTCTCACTCTTATATACTTACTCTCACCCTCTTCTGCTTATTTAACCTCCTTACCCTGCTAACAAGAACCCTATTTTCTTGCATCTTATACTTTCATCCTCTTCATATCATTCGTTCCTGGCTTCTTTCCCATCCTCTCTGGATTTAGTTTTGCTTAGTAATGACCCTCTTGTTCCTATTTCCCACAAATATCTCTGTTTCAATGTCGGAGCGGAGAAAAGAAAAAAGAAAAAAGAAAAGAAAAGTTTGCTTCCAATTTGTGCTTTATTTGTGTATATCTATATATGTCTAGATTTATTCTAATAAATTATCTACAATTACTGCTTATGTGTGATCTCTTAAGCCTATTTTATATTATACTTGACATTTTCTAGTAATTCACTATTAGTCCTGTAGATAAAATAGTTTTGTTTTTATCGAAATAAGTACTAATGAAGATAAATGAAAAGGAAAGAAGAGAAAGAAAAAAATATACTAGGAAACCTTCTTTATTTCTGATTAGATTCCTGCAAATATCTTCAAATCGATTTTTAGCAATAGCTTCTATCCAGATGTATACCCTCTCCTTTTTAACGTAGACTGTATCTTGGAAGCTAAGTGAGGCTATTTTCCCCCATTCATCCAGATATTCTAGTGTTTTGATCCATTCTTTTTCTTTCTTATTTATCATTTTATATCTTAGAAATTCCGTTAATTCATCCATTTCAATAGCGTCATAAATTTTAATTAACCAATCTTTTTATACTCGGCATTGCTTTTTCTTTTCATTTTTGAGCTAGTGTTTGCCTTGTAATTAGATACAAAAAGGATCTTCCCAAAATCTTTATCCAGTTCCTCTTCCCACATATTTAATAAGAAAGTTTCAGGTCGGAATGGTAGCTTTCCTCCAATAATTGAGTTAGTAATATCCTGAATCTTCATCCAGTACTGTCTAACAAATTTACATGTCCAAGTTTCGCATATGTTAACCAATTTGTAGTTTGCCTTATTTCAATCCGTTGGATAGCCTCTTATAGCAGAAACAGGGGGTATTTTGGGCATAACTCTGAATTTGTACTTGTTCCAAATCCTCAGTAATGATCACCTAATGCAATGTGTGTTAAATTCCTTATTGGCCTTCACTTTATCATACCCAAGATAGGCGTGCCAACCAAAGAGGAGGCCATCGCTTTCTAATTCTAAAAGTTCATTGTTTTCAAGTAAGATCCATTCTCTAAGCCACGTGAAACAAGATGCTTTGAAATAGTTTTAGATTTGGGACTCCAAGCCCTCCCCTTTCTATAGAGTCTTTCATTACTTTAAGCCTTATCCTAGGTCTTTTTTTCTGCCAGATAAAGGTGCTTAAATCCTTGTGTCATTTCTTGAAAAAAGAATCCTTAGTTCTGAGCATCTGAAAAAGAAAGAGCATTTTGGGGAGTATGACCAACCACAATTTCTGATATAGCATGTTTTCAATTTTGTATTAACAATTGCTACAGGAAAGGAATGCTACAAAATTAATTTGCTTTGTCTAATGTGTTTTGACAGGAAGAGGGTCAAGCAAATTAAACCAGTGAGGACCCATCTTCCAGCCATTATAAGGCCCTTCTCTCACTGCTAAAAATCCACCCAGCAAGACTCAAGTCTCTTCAAAGGTCTCTTCTGCCTTGTTATATCTGGTAGAGCAGTTATCATGTAACTTTGCAACATGGCACATTAAAAAAATGCTATGAGAGGGCTGAGTCTGATGCTAGTCGTTACACTCTAGGTAAAGCTTGGAAGAGTGACTATTTTGGACTACAACTCCCAGAATCCCCCAAACAGTATATCCACATACTTGATTCCATCAGATTTGGGAAGCTACCGGTAATATTAGGCTGGTTGATACTTGGATGAAAAAAACACTAAGTAAGTTCAGGGATCTGCAGGCAGGACTAGAAAAGAGCTCTGCCTAAAATCCTAGAGAGCTGCCTCTGGTCAGTTGACAGTATTCAGCTAGATGGACCAAGGATTTGACTCCTCTTTTCCTTTCTCAAACTCTGATCTTATGGCTTGTTTTTGTTGTTATTAACTCCATCAAGTCGACCCTGACCTTGTATAGGAGACATCTCCAAGATCTCTCTTCTCTGCTGCTCTGCTTAGGCCCTGTAATGTAGGGCCCAAACAGACAGGCCAAAATAAAGCTGCTTCGGGTCACTTTGGAGGTATGCTGTTTAAATGATGCATGCGTCCTGGTTGGAAGCCACGCTTCAGTCCTAAGGACTGGAGTGTGGCTTTGGTGCAGCTTCTGGACTCTTAGAACACATGCATCATTTAAACAGCATACCTCCAAAGTGACCCGAAGCAGCTTTATTTTGGCCTGTCTGTTTGGGACCATACTCATGACCCCTAATTGACTCTAGCCATCCAGCATGTGGTCTTCTCTTTCTACTACCCTCCACCTTCACTAGCATTATTATCTTTTCTAATGAGTCATGCCTTCTCATGATGTGGCCAAAGTATGACAGCTTCAGTTTGATAATCTGGGCTTCCTGGGAGATTTCAGGGTTGATCTGTTCAAGGACCCATTTGCTTGTCTTTTTTGTTGTCCATGATATCCTTCTCCAGCACCACTTCTCAGATAAATTTATTTTCCTCTTATCTGCATTCTTCATTGTCCAGCTCTCACATCCATACATCATGATGGGGGGAATACAATGGCTTGGATGATTCTGACTTTAGTGTTCAGTTGTATATCTTTACTCTTTGGGATCTTTTCTTGTTCTTTCATGTCTGCCCCTCCCATTCCTAGTCTTCTTCTGATTTCTTGACTATAGTCTCCATTCTGATTGATGTTTGATCCAAGGTACGGGAATTCTTTTACTATTTCAATTTCCTCATTGTCTAAGTTGAATGTATGTAGGTCCTCCATGGTCATCATTTTGTTTTCTTTATGTTCAGCATTAAGCTCATCTTTGCACTTTCTTCTTTGATCTTCTAACTGTTCCATGTCTGTGATGGTTTCTTATAGTAGTATGGTTTCATCCGCTATCTTAGATTGTTGATATTGCTTTTCATGATATGGCTATAAAAATATAATCTACAGAAGCATTAGAACTGCTGTAGGTTGGGAATGGGGGCTGTGAAATCTTACAAGGGCTATGTGGGCTGCCCAAATGCCGCCCGCCCTAATCTGGAAGCAACCAGAAGTCCAACTATGGTTCAGGAAAACTGATTTTTTTAAAAGGGCAAATATTTCAGGGTTCCCTGTAACCTGTTTAAAAGGAGGCCTCTATGGCTATTCAACCCATTTTCTTTCGCCAGAAACAGTGCAGTCTGGAAAGGTCAAGGGCTGCAGAGGGCTAAAATATTTAGGGTCATACTTTCCCCACTCCGGATCTACAAATAAAACTGTTCGCATTTTGCATTTTAATATCTTACTGAACGTCATTCAAAGCTAACCTGCAAAGACCACATAACACAACATAGATGTTGGCATGAGTATCTATTATTTCTAAAATGTGCTGTTTTATCTCTCCAGGCACAAACACTTATGGTTGTTTTTTTACTTGAGTCTCTTTTTCTATAAGTAGTAAAATAAATTTGTTACATAGACTTTTAAAATTCTTCAGCAGGTGATACTTATGTTTATGCTAAAAAAGATTATGAAATTACAACAAACCCACGCACTATTACCAATTTATGCTGAGTTTTTTTTAAACAAAATACCTGTTCATAAAGACTTCTAGATGCTTCTACTACTCATTAAAGTATTAAACAGTATTTTTATGTTATTATATAGGTCTATTCATCTAGTTTCAGGCATTCAACATTACTAATATTTGGGACTCCATATTTTCTAATTCTTTCCTCTATTTTGATCATTGTTCCTGAACATACCATGCTTAATGATCTTGCACGTACATGGCTTGCAAGAACTGTAGTGGGATATACAACTCAGATTAACAGGCAAAAGGGCTAAATGGGGTATTTTGCTTGAATTCCATATTATGATCCCATGTATTTCTGCACACTCTTTACACTACTGTTCAATCATCTGATTACAGTTTATAATGCTGCTAAATCTCTGTCCCTCTGTTTTTACTGATTTCTTAATTTCATTATATTTTTCAAGTGAAAGATCTTGACTAATTGTATGTATGATAATTACTGTTGCAAGCCACCTTGAGATCCTTATTAGTCTGAATTAAAATGTGAAGGGACTGATTACAAATTTAAATTGCAATCAATAATTTTCATTAAAAATCTACATACCTTTTCTGCATATTTGAATCATCACATATTGTGGACATCATACACATCTGCATTATCTCATGTTACTGAGAAGTGGGACACATTTTATGGGAATCGGTTCAAGGTTAGGCTCACAGTTCACTTACACTGGGATTGAAAATACTGGACCCTCCAGATGTTTTGGACTTCAGCTCCCAGAAACACCCAAGTGGCATGGCCAATGGGAAAAGGTTGTGGGAGCTATAATCCAAAACACCTGAAGAGCCAAAAGATTGTTCACAGTGTATATTTCTCATCGAAATAAAACAGTGCTTGACTACAAAAGCATGGAAATCACAAATGTATCCAGTTCTTCTGAAATGGTCATATGTCTGTGGAAGGCCTTAGGAGTGTCAGATAAAGCTAGCACTACCACCTCCTTCCTTGTGTGAGAGCAAATGGCAAGATATTGCATCTCACTGGCACAGTGTAGAGTTCTGTAATTCAGTATCTTCTCCCCTCCTTGAGGCTTTGTCTCCCCAGATGATCGGATGGACACAGACACACACACACACCAGCCATTTGGTGGCAATGAGATACTAGGCGGAGGGAACAGCTGACTGTATTTCAGCAACCAGCCATAGGAAAGCCATGTCACTTTCCTGGACCCCTGGAGGACCCCCAGGATGATGTCTTTATTGTCCTGTGGCCACTGCCAGCCATTACCTGACTGCCTATTCCCCACCTACCCTACATTATCCACCAAACAGCAGTAGAGAGGTGCCCCAGCCCCAGGAGTGGCAATGTAAGAGCTCAGGGAGGAAAAAAGATACTTCTTTACACCTTGCTCAAAGAGTCAAGAGTGGATGGACAGTTGGATTTGATTATCTGTGCAACCCATAAATAATACATACACAGGTGCAAATTGGATTTACACCTTTGTATGTAACCAACAGGATGCCAGCCAACAATTACGCTCTTACCCAATTGCTCCCTTGTTGAAAATAAGGCTTCCAGTTACTGGGATGGTCCCCATAGAGGACGATGTACCGCGTCACCCAATTGTAGCTATTGAAGGTGCCCTGGGTGGCAATGCTTTTGATATGGGCTTTCTTTGTCAGGTCAATCTGAAGCCAGGGCTGCTTGTCATTGGGATCAGGGGACCAGCCACCAGCACCTGCACAAGAAAGGGCGGAGAGGACAGAAACAAGAGAAAACATCACTTTCAGTACCTTCCAGACAGTGGCAGCTGGTGGTTTCCATGTTAATAGGCCGGTAAATCTGTCCTGAGTTTCAGTCTGAACTTGAAGGGAAGTATCCAAGGTGTGGAACCTATTTGGAGGAAAGGGTTCAGTACCTTGGATAGCTTATGTATAATGCAGGGTAGATTTACCTTTCTCACTTGCACCAGTCACCACTGCTTTCAGAACCAAAATACATAAGTTGTGGTCAATAGCTCTCTGTCATGCCTTAGGGCACGCCTGTGCAGGTTCTGCTACCCCAGAACAACCACAGATTAGTCTCACTCCATCAACTAAAGTCAGAGCAAACACCAAACCCTACAATAGGATCCTAGCTTGCATCAATTCTTCTATCTGCATATACCAGTTTAAGCCAAATATTCACACTGTGCATGCTTAGCCTATAAATTTTTTTTCTCCCTAAAACTCAAAACACTAAATCTGCAGGAGATCAGTGGGTCAGCATTTAAAGACCATGAGTAATTCTGACCCGGGGAACATAGTAAAAAATAACTACAAAGGGACAGATTCCACTATGAAGCTTTGCTTGTGAACCTCCTCAGGGCAAGTGGCCACTTTTGGAAGACAACCAACAGAGCTAAATAGGTCACTGGTTTAGGCTTATGTATGCTAATGCTACTGGGCCAGAAAAAGAGCATGTGGGATGAGGGTTGCTCCTTCTTACTGAACTCACCATAAATCCGAGCGAAAGTGGCAGCACGGAAGATGTTGGATCGAGAGGATGAGGCGAGATTCCACGTGTAGAGGGGGCCAACCAGTTCATAATCACAATGCCCTGGAACAGCAGGAGGAAAAGTGTGAAGAGGAGGCACCAGAAAATGTATTTTGCTCTACAACATCCAGAATTCCCCAGTCCCCTTGGCCACTAAAATGAAAGAGGGGGAAATGTTCTTTTTTGGACATGGCCATGCTGCCTAGGGGATGCTGGGAATTGTAATCCAAAAAACTGGGAGAGGGCGTCTTCACAAGCTTCTTTCAGTCTTCTGCAAATTGTAGTCCAAACAAGTAAAAAAAAATTCCAGTCTGTAGTCTCAAAACATAATTTGTTCCAGCCAACCCACAACCAAAGCACTGTGACAGGGACTCATGTTTAGGTGCACATTTGGAAGCAAATCACCTCTGGCTCTGCAATCTGCAAATGCCACATGTCTGTGGTTAACCAGCAACCAAAAGTACCCCATGCATGCTCTGAGGATAAACTCATCTTCATCACTGAAATCAGGCTCTTGGACTGAACCTTGAAAATAAGATGGCCCCGGGCTTTCCGTTTTCTCTCAATAGACACAAATATACCAATTTCATTACCATCACTCTACCCCAGGATTTCATATGCTTGGCTCTCCCCAGGCAGGTGGCACACTCATCCCAGGCATCCCACATATGCTCTGAGGAAAGGCTCAACTCCATCACTGACCCCAACCTTCTGGGTTAAATCTTCAAAATAAGGCAGCCCTGGGCTCTCCGTTTTCTCTCCACAGCCACAAATATAAACATCTCCATACAACATAGCCTTTGACTCTACCCCAGAATTTCATATGCTCAGCTCTCCCCAGGCAGGTGGCACACTCATCCCAGGCACCCCACATATGCTCTGAGTATAAACTCATCTCCATCACTGAACCCAAGCCCCTGGGCTGAACCTTGAAAATAAGGCAGCCCTGGGCTTACCATTTTCTCTCAAAAGCCACAATTATACCCTTTTCCCTACCACCATTCCCCTCGACTCTGCCCCAGGATTTCATATGCTCAGCAATCCCCAGGCAGCAATCCCACACTCAGAGCCCACACTTGCCCACAAACTCATCTCCATCACTGAATCCAAGCTCCTGGGCTGAACCTTGAAAATAAGGTGGCCCTGGGCTCTCCATTTTCTCTCAACAGCTACAGATATACCTGTTTCCCTACCACCATAGCCCCCCCCCCCACTCTACCCTAGGATTTCATATGCTCAGCTCTTCTCAGGCAGGTGGCACCCTCAGCCCTTTGGGGCTGCAAAACTACAGGGCTGCTTAGTAACATAACTTATTACAGTCCATAGACCCAAAGTTTAAACATTGTCAAAATATACATGTCATCAATCTTCCCGAAATAAAATCCCCCACACTTATGAAAGAATCATGGAAGTTGCTCAACTCTGACTGTCCCTATATACATAAGAGAGTTCTTGCTGCCTAAGAGAGAAATTTGGCAACTGCAAGAGTCAGTCACATTCGGGCATTACATAAAAAAAAAAGGTCTGATCTTCCTTTTATCTCACTTAATAACGGATAGATTTTGGCTTGTTGAACCTGGTTATAAAGACTACAGTGCAATAAAGTATGGATCATAGACTCTACATCCCAGTTATTACATGGGTATAATCTTTCAGCATAAGGAACCCCGCCACGAAGTATGGAATATGCATTGCCTTAATAACAGTGCCATCCATGGCTCCCTCCCTTCCTTCCCTCCTTTCCTTCAGGTTGTGTGCGTTTGTGTATGTGTATTCCTCCCACCGCCTTTCCACTGCAGAGAGTGGCTGTGACACGCCCTTGCAGGCTCAGTTCCTGCCTTGTTATCTTCTGGAGAGCAAAGATGGGGGGAACCCTCACACGTCCTTGGCAGGGCCTAGCAATGAGACAGCAGAACAAAGTGGCCGGCAGCAAAGGAGGTTACTTTGGGAGAGTGGGGTGCTCCCAGGTTACCTCAGCATTCAATGGGAGACCCAGCAACTCAAGGGCAGAGGCAGGAGGCCTCCTCAGTCCTCCATTCCAGCAAAACAAACAAACAAACAGTAGGTGCCTCTGACCCTCTTCTCCTCAGATGTCCAGATGTCCTAACTGCAAAGGAGGATAAGGCACTGCAAAATGGAGGATACTGTGAAATAAAAATCTAAAAACACTCATAGAAATACAAATCCATGCTTCTAAGTCATGCTCAAAATGGAGGTTTTGGAATTCCTCTTGGACAGAAGGCCAAAATGGAGGGCAGGTCCAGGAAAAGGAGAACATCTGGTCACCCTGAGCTTCCCATGCTCCTAAATGCTAGGGTTATGTTGAACCTCCAGGGCCACTGCCTCTGCACATGTGTAGAGTGCTCTTCCATGAACATGTGCAGAGTTCAGAGCCACACAGACCGCCTGGGTTAATGATGATGGAGGGCGAAGGTGGGCATGGAAGCAGGGTAATCAGATGTCACAGCTGCAAAGGAAAACAAGGCATTCTCAGTCATGCTCAAAATGGAGGATGTTTTGAAATTCCTCCTGGGCAGAAGGCTGAAATGGAGGCTGTGTCCTGGAACAGGGGGACATCTGGTCACCCTGCATATAAATGTAAATCCATGCCTCTTAGTCATGCTTCAAAGGGAAGGCATTTAGGGATTCCTCCTGGGCAGAAGGTTGAAATGGAGGGCAGGCCCTGGAAAAGGAGGATGTCTGGTCATCATATAACCTGACTGTTTAGGCGGGAGCCTTCTGGTGGAAAGATAGGCCCCCAAACCCTCCTTGGCTGCATCCACTATGGAGAAATAATGTGGTTTGATACCACTTTAACCGCCACGGCTCATAGGGGCCACAACAAATGACCATTCCCAGAATTCCATAGCCTTGAGTCGTGGTGGTTAAAGCAGTGTCAAACCGCTTTATTTCTCCAGTGTAGATGCAGCCCCACTCTATAGATCTCTCTGACTTGAGACTTTGGAGGGAAAAGCTGGATGGCATGGAAATAAACATCTTGCTTGCAATGTCTACTTCCACTCTGTATGTGAGATGCTAAAGGGAGACACAAGCCTAGCTGCCCATGGTGAGGGCAGAGTAATAAGGTGGCCTTTGGTTTGGGTTCACCACCGCCACAGGTCCAAGCAAGCAAGCCCTTCCTTCCTTCAAAAAACATTTAGGGGTAGCCATATAGCAAATTCAATAACATCCAAACCGTGCTACCTTTTTTGGACCAACCAAAATGCACAATTACATGTTATAAGCTTTCAAAGTCACACTGGCGTCTTCATCAGGCAAACAGGTGAAAGAAATGGAAGTCACTGAAATTGCAGGCCTACGATTAACATCTTCCATTCCTTTCTCCTGTTTTCCTGATGAAGAAGCCGGCGTGACTTCAAAAGCTTACAACATGTTATCGTGCATCTTGGTTGTCCCAATAATGGTAGCATTGTTTGGATGTTACTGACCATCATTCCTTGTGGGAAGTGTGGGCCCTTTGAAGGCGGGCGTTTGGGAAGTCTGAGGCCTACGTTCCCACAACTGAGCAGAGCCCAAGAAAGGATGAAGGGGGCCACTGTGTCTCCTCTCAGAAGCTTTCCTTGCCAATCCAGTTCCCAGCACCCCCCCCCCCCCAAAGAAACTGGAAAGAAGGCTCTCTGAATCCACACTGAATAAATAAACCGGTTTAACACCACTTTGGCTGCCTTGGCCCCATTCTGCGGAACTCTGGGAACTGTAGTTGGTTGTGACAGCACAGCTTTACATTGGAGAAATAGTCCAGTTTGACAAAGCTTCAACTGCCCTGGCTCCATGCTATGGAATTCTGGGAATTGGAGCTGGTTGTGGCAGCAGAGCCACATGCCGGTGTCAAACCGGGTTATTCCTCCAGTGCAAAGCTCTGCTGCCACAACCAACTCCCATCCCCAGAATCCCTTAGGACTGAGCAATTAAACCGGTGTCAAAGTGGATTATTTCTCCAGTTGCCACAACCAATAACCATCCCCAGAATCACACAGCATGGAGCCAGGTCAGTTGATAAAGCGGTGTCACAGCAGATTATTCCTCCAGTGCAAAGCTCTGCTCCCACAACCAACTCCAGTTCCCAGAATCCCATAGCACTGAGCAGTTAAACTGGTATCAAAGCTCTGCTGCCACACAACCAACTCCCATCCCCAGATGACAGCTGTTAAAGCGGTGTCAAAGTGGCTTCTCTATCCAGTCTGGAGGACGAGGGGGAGCCTGGCCCCAGAACACCTACCACCACCACCCCAACTCTCCCCAGCGGAGCCCCTGATTCTCCTTCCCCAAGGCTCCCTCCCTCCTTCCTTCCTTCCCCTTCCTTCTTTTCTTCCTTCCTTCCTTCCTTCTTTTCTTTCCCTTCTTCCTTCCCGTTTCCTTCCTTCCCCTTCCCTCCCTTCTTTTTTCTTTCCCTCCTTCGCTTCCTCTTCCGTCCTTCCTTCCTTCTCCCCTTTCCTTTCCCCCTTCCATCATTCTTTTCTTTCCCTTCTTCCTTCCCTCCTTCTACTTTTTTCTTCCTTCTTTCTTCCGTCCTTCCTTGTCTTCTTCCTTCCTTCCTTCTCCCTTCTTTTCTCTTTGCCTTCTTTTTCTTTCCCTTCTTCCTTTTTTTTGTTTTTTTTTCTTCCTTTCCTTCTGTCCCTTCCTTTTTTTTTTTTTTTTTTTTTTCCTTCCTTCTTCCTTCTTATTTCCTTCCTTCTTTTGCCGCAATGCAGCTGAGGAGGAGGCTGCCTCCGCTGCGCTGGTCCCGGGACAGAGACTCACGCCAGAAACAGTGGCGCTGCAGAGGCTGAGGAAGGATGCGAAGACAGAGCTCAGAGGAGCAGGGCCCAGCGGATGCCCTGCTGCGGATGGGGGATGTCCGGAGCCCGAGGAAGGATGGCGGCCCCGCGGGGATCTCAACCACCGCCGGCCTTGCTGCCGCCGCACGTTGCCAGACGCCGCCGCGCCTGGACCCAGCGAGAGAAGCAGGCAGAGGAGCCAGGCGCGCCCCCGAGAAGAGGAGGAGGGAGGAGGAGGAAAGCGGGAGGTGGCGGCGGGGACGAGCCTCCTACACCCGGATCCGGCAGCACCCTCCAGGCGGACCCTTGGCGCGGGAGGCTTCCTCTTCCTTGGCTTCTGCTGAGTCTTCTCTCTCACACCTGCCCCCCCCCCCAACAACTCATCACCATCAATGGGACGCATAAAATAAATGACAGTTACTTGCCCATGGGAAACCTTACTGGGAAGCACTGCGGGATACTTGCCTCATTAATGATATTGCATTTAATACTTATGGCTTTTTTGCCCATAGAGAAGCATTGAGGATCTTGCCATAGGGAAG